>NC_056726.1:36901763-36944263 GCF_019279795.1 Protopterus annectens | reverse complement strand
TAAATTAAAAAAATGTACTGTATTAGAGTAGGGTGAACTGTGAAAAAGTTTGCTGGGATATTGGTGGTGCTTTTTGAAATAATTATGATGTACAATTGTAGGATTTGTGGGTAGTGTGCTGTAAAGACGTTGAGCATTGGATTCAAAGATAGGAGTGGTTGCGTTTGCACATGTATTTGGCCGGAAAGGACTTTGGGAGTTATCATGCGATGTTAGGCGCTTTTCGGAGATACCAATTTAGTTTTCAACTGTACTTTAGTAGGTAAAGTCGTAAGCATTATTCTTGGATTACCTGAATGTTTTTTTTGAAAAGTAGAAACTGGAGACATGCTTACTTATTGAGGTAAAGTATTTAAGGGTTAAACAGTATACAGTGATTGGGACACATGCAATGTAATGCAGGTAAATTCACAGTACTGCTTTGTTTCTATTTTCAGTGCAATGTATATTGTAATGTCATTGATTTTAATAGCTGTTATGGCTCTACAGATACGTATTGGGTATTGTCAAGCTGATAAGATGTGGATTCCTTAGTTGATGTCATATTAGTTTTCAGTGTAGACAGTTCTGAAGATGTAGATTGTTCAGTGGGTGTTGTACTGCTTTTTGGTTTTGAAAGCTGTGAAGAAGTTGTTTGGTTAGTCGCTGTTATTCTGTTTTTTTGTGGAGTAAAGTTGTTGGCGATGGCTTTTAACAGTTCTTCAAAGCATTCTTTTGAATTTGCCAGCTGTGTTTCGTACCACATATATTCAACAAGATATTACTGTAGATGGTGACGTGCAGTCCCTCGCTATTTCTTGTTTCTCCACTTCACTGAGCCCTACATTCTTTCTATATGTTGGGTATGCACTCCAGTGTCCGGCTCAACAAAGTTGTACTTGTGATTAAATTTATCATGGCTTAAGCCAGCTTCTTGTAGTTGTTTTGTTTGATATGCTTTCCAGGAGTCTAAGTAAATAATGCTGGCTTCTTTGATGTATTCCCTCATTTTGTCAAACAATGTGGAGGCACTTCTATCTGGCACTTTTACTACAAATGTTTCTTTTGTTTCCCTACAGATCCCTCCAAAAATCCACTGTTGAGGGAGAATACGACCACTGTTATTTTTCCGACAAGTGAATAGACTGTCAGCAATTTCCACTACATGCCCTGGCCCTCCGATCTGTTTCTTCTCTTGTTTTTCCAACTCCAGTGTACATACATCCCTTAAATAATTACTCCAATCGATAACAGTCTTGTTAGCCATATCCAGTTCTTCATGACAGAAATGAATGCTTGTTAACTGTTTACACCAACAGTACATTAAATGAACAACAGTTGTAAAAGATATTCTACTTCCTTCAAAAAAGTTACCTTCCCGAACTCTGATATATTTTATTTTTATTTATTTTTTTTTTATTTAACATTTATTGACTGGGAAAGTCCGACTAGGTTCCACAGAGCCTGTTTTCAGTGGAGGCCCGGGGAGAAATGCTCCAGATGCATGTCTTTAGATATGCTGGTAGCATTTGGCAGAGTTGCATTTCTAAAATATTTGTTTTCCATAGTATAACTTCATTTCATGTCCTGAACTGCATTCCTTAAAACTGGCTATAATTCCGTACTGTTGTAATAGCTGAATCGCCTCCTTATCTGACTTTTGTAAATCCCACAATCGTATTTTTACTGAACTATAATTACAGCACTTTCTGGTAACGAGGTAAATGGGTAAACGACTATATGCCTTTCAAAAACCTGTTCACTACAGCTTTGACAGCATTTCATAGCATGAGAAAAGGAACGCATATGCAGTAATATGGGAGATGCTTAGCTGACATGACCTGCTGGGGATAAAATAGGAAACCTATTTCAAACACTTATTTTCTCAGCGGTTTCATTGCTAAACATTCTTAAAAACTGAAAATATAATAGAAAACAAGTTATTTAGCTTTAAAACCATTTATTATGTTTTATTAACGTCAACAGAAGCAACCAGCATTATCGAGAAAAACTGGTTGCGATAATACGTAAGTACCTAAAATAGTTTTACAGATATATTAGTTGTGACTTAGACATGTAGTTACTTAAACAATTTACAAGAAAAGGCTAGTCTGAATAAAACTCAGTGTCAAAGACAGAAATTCACTCTTATGGTTCATAACTTGAGAAGATACAGATATGATGCTATGATGGAGAAAACTATGTGCTTGGATTAGTTTTAAAATCCAGATTGTAATATAACAATAAGCTACAGTAAGATATATAACAGAAAACCACACCATTAATTATCATTTACAAGATATTTTAAAAATGACTCATGAATTGGATTAGTTGTGTTCTTTTATGTACTCTGGAAGAATAAGAAGTTATGTACCTACCATAACGTTCCATGTTAGTTGTATTCTTCTCGCCTTCTTTCTTGCTGGTAGGGCCATCTTCAAAAGCTCGAGAGCTACTTACTGACTCGAGGCCCCCCTATATTCCATGATGCCTGGCGCTAGATACCCAGATCTCGTTTGGTAAACCTAACTGCAGACATAATAATAATAATAATAATAATAATAATAATAATAATAATAATACAGAAAACCTGGCCTAGGATGCATGAATCCTACTGGAGAGACTACTAGTCAGAAGTAATAGCCAGAGAAGACTCAGCCAGTGATAAAAACATAAGGAACTCTTCTCGGTCTACTAGGATAGGGGGATGGAGGGTGGGACGCAAGAAAGAAGGCGAGAAGAAGACAACTAACATGGAACGTTATGGTAGGTACATAACTTCTTAATGTTAAGTTGTCTATCTCGCCTTCATTCTTGCTGGTTGGGACAGCATCCCTAGCACCTCAATCCTGGGTGGCTCATCGGAACAGACTCTTCAGAACAGTGGAACCAAAATCAGCTCTGCTCCTGGAGGCCACATCCAGCTTATAATCTGAAATGAAGGTATGAGGATTGGCCCATGTAGCTGCTGCACAAATAGTTTCCATTGGCAATCTTGCCTGAAAAGCCACTGAAGTAGCTAGACCTCTAGTGGAGTGACCTTTTGGTTTAGCAGGAAGCTCTTTATTCCTTAGCTGATATATAAATGTAATAATAGATGTCAACCACCTAGATAAGGTTACTTTCGACACCGGTATACCTTGTTTACCCTCAGCATAGGACAGGAACAACTGGTCTGATTTTCTGATTTGCTTGGTTCTATGCAAGTAAAAGCATAATTTTCTATGAACATCCAACTGATGCAATTTGTATTCCGCTTTGTTGGAATAATTTGGAAAAAACACAGGCAGATCAATAGACTGATTGAAATTATTGTCAGAAGAAACCTTTGGAAGGAAGGAAGGATTAGTCCTGAGAGACACTCTGTCATTGTGGAAAACTAGATAAGGAGGGCAAACACAAAGGGCCTGAAGTTCAGAAACTCTTCTAGCTGAAGTAATTGCAACCAGAAAAAGGGTTTTCCAAGAAAGAAACTTCAAAGAACAAGAAGCTGCAGGTTCAAAGGGGGGCAGTATCAGGGAAGCTAAAATCAAATTTAGATCAGGGGGGATCTCTCACTAGGGGTCTGAGTAAAATGGTCCCTTTGAGAAAAGCTTTACAAAGCTTATGGGACAGGATACTTGTATCAGATAGACCTGTATGAAAGTTTGAAATTGAAGCTAGCTGAACTCTAATCATGGCAGAAGAGGATCCAGCACAAAAATGTTTCGTTAAAAAATCCAAAATATGGTGCACAGGGGCTGAAAAGGGATCTATATTCCTAGCCTCTGCCCAGAAAGAGAAACGTTTCCACTTACTAACATAAGTCTTTCTAGTGGTAGACTTATGTGATGATAAGATGATTTCACTCACCGAGTGGGAGATGTTCGGAAGCCTGGCTAAGGTCGGAAGTGGAGCAACCAAGCAGTGAGCTGGAGAGATTGAAGGGATTGGTGCAGCCCACCCGATTGATGGATCAGGAGGTCTGGAACTGGGTCCAGAGTCCAGGGCTGCTCCAGAAGATGATGCAGGAATGGGAACCAAATTTGTCGAGGCCAGTAAGGGGCAATGAGGATCATCTTGCATCCCAATGTGGTAGCTTTTTGTATTAGTTTGGGAATCAGGGGAAACGGAGGGAATGCATAAAGAAGTCCCTGAGGCCAATCGTGAACTAGAGTGTCTCTGGGGGACTGTCAGGGAAGAGGGAGGAGAGAGAAGAAATTGTTGCACTTGCTGTTGAAGGGGGTGGCAAAAAGGTCACAGCAAGGCTGACCCCATTTGCGGAAGATTTGGTCCGTCACTGTCTGATTGAGAGACCACTCGTGAGGCATGAGAATTGCTCTGCTCAGGCTGTCTGCTATAACGCTGGACTTCCCAGGGATGTGCACTGCTATCAGAAACTGTTGGGAAGAGATCGCCCACTGCTAGAGTCTGAGTTCTTCTCGACATAGGGGGTAGGACCTGGTTCCACCCTGCTTGTTGATGTACCACACTACCGACATATTGTCTGTTTGAATTGCAATGGTCCTGGTGTGAAGAGAATTCTGAAGAGCTTGCAACGCTAAAAGCACGGCCTTCATCTCCAAGACATTGATATGCAGATGGTACTCATGAGGCTGCCAGGTGCCTTGGTCTGTTCTGCCCTGAAAATGCCCCCCCCCCACCCGATCAGGGAGGCATCCGTGGTCACCATAGCCACTGGAGGAGGAAGAGCAAATGGTCTGCCCTGGTGTATTGATGGGGAAACAATCCATCAAGCAAGTTGGTTTTTGCATGACTGTGTGATCATTATCATGTGAGACATTGGAAGTTGCTGGAAAGACCATTGGGTGAACAACATCAGCTGAAGAATCCTCATGTGAAAACGAACAAGGGGATTAGTATGATAGCCGCTGCCATAAGACCCAATGTTTTTAGGATGAATCTGGCCTGAATTTTTTTGCATCCTAATAAGACCTGCACATGTCATTGAATGTCTAACACTCTGTCTAATGGAAGTTTCTCTGACATGTCCTTTGTATTTAAGTTTGCGCCTATAAAGGTAATAGATTGACAAGGCGACAATGCAGACTTCAAAATTTATTGTGATGCCTAGTTTGGAGCAAGTTTGGATGGTGTAGTCTCTGGCTCGCAGCAGGTGATGCCTGGTGGTTGCAGTAAGGAGCCAGTCGTCTAAATATGGAAACACCTGGAATCCTTGCCATCTCAGGTAAGCGGTAACTACTGCCAAACATTTGGTGAACACCCTGGGGGCTGTGGTGAGACCAAAGGGCAGAGCTCTGAACTGATAATGACTGACTCCTAGCCGGAAGTGGAGGAATTTTCTGGAGCATCTGTCCATTTTGATATGGTAGTACATGTCCTGAAGATCCATGGAGCACATCCAATTATCCTGACCCAGAAAGGGTAAAATGGACTGTAGCGTGACCATCCAGAACTTCGTTCTTTGAACAGACCTGTTTAGTCTGCTGAGATCCAGAATGGGTCTCCAGTCCCCTGTCTTTTTTGGTACCAAAACGAACCTTGAGTAAATTCCAGATCCTTGCTGGTCTGCTGGGACTGGCTGGATGGCTCTTTTCCTTAGCAGTTTTGAAATTTCTTGAACTGCTTGATCCCTTAGATTGGGTGGAACATCTGGAAGGGATCTGTTGGAGATGTAGGGAGTGCGAAAGAAGGGAATTTTGTAGCTTTTGGATATGATAGACAGTACCCATTTGTCTAGAGTTATAGTTTGCCAGGCTTTTGGGTACAGCGATAATCTTCCCCCGACTACCTCCGAAGGTGGACAGCTGGGCAGCACTTCAGGGATGCTGGAAGGGCTTGTCAGAGAAAGATTCTCTTTGACCCTGATTTTGCGGACCCCCTCTGCCCCTAGGGCGGCGTCTATTCTTGTTCCCTCCTCTGCCCCTGGAGGGAAACTCTCCACGTGCATCAGGCACGGCTCCCTGGGGTTTCTGGAACCACATCTTCCCACTCTTCTGACCCTTGGGATAAGGTCTTGAAGGAGTGGAAAAATGGACTCCCACAGCAGAGAGAGTCTTGCCTTCCTGCTCACACCTGGTAAGGGTATCCTTCACCTGTGGTCCAAAAAGAGCAGAACTGGTGAAAGATGCCCTGAAGGGTTCTGCAAAGTTACATAGCCACATCCAAGCATGCCTCCTCAAGGCCATGCCTGTGCCTGCAGCCCTACTTGCACCATCGGCTGCAAAAGAGATGAACCACATGGAGGAGTTTACTACCGAATTAAGAGTCGCCAGCTGGGAGTCAACCTTAGCCTGGGCCCCCGCAGCTGATGGATCTTGAAGGGTATCTCCTAGCTCTTTAAGGAGATCCCTTTGATGATGGGTAAAGTGGCACAAGTAATTCAGCGACCTCATGGAGAGGGTCGCCAAGGAAAACATCCGCTTCCCATATCTATCCATCGTCCTAGATTCCTTATTAGGGGGATGGACAGATGAAGAAGTTTCAGCCAACTCCTTTTTTGTGGCCACTGCTACCACCATGGCATCAACGGGAACACCCTTGGTCAGAAATTGCTTGTCTTGTGGTGCAGTAATAAATTTTGTGGGCCTTCGGGGGGGTTGGTTTCATTGCGTCTGGAGCTGACCACACCTTTCGAGCCACCACAGACATCAGTGGAATGAAAGGCGGAGACACCCAGGAGGTGGAGGGTTGGGAACCAAACGCATCCAGGAATACCGACTCATCCTCGGAAGGGTTAAGGGTAGTCCAGTTCCCCCTCTGCCTAAGTATCTCAAGGATGTCTGAGAAAGAGACGTCCTCAGAGGGGGATCTCAGGGACCCTTCCAAATCCTCTAAGTCAGTATCTGAAGTGACAGACTCAGGGGAGTCAACATGCTTCCTCTTGCATTTCCTCTTTTGAGGGGGCTCCTCTGAATGATCAGGGGAGGCCTCGGAAGAGGAAGATACACCCAATGGGGTGCCCTGGAGTGCTTATTCCCCATGCTTGGGGTCTGGAGGAGGGGCAGGCACCATAGGGGGAGGAGCTGATGAGGCTGACCGTGAGGCTGACTCAGATGCCAGCACACTCCTCATGACATCGAAGGCACCCCTTCCCGATATCGGAGAATGATCCGGCTCCGAAGAGACCGGAATCCTTCCCGGCACTGAGAGAGACAACTCTGAGGCTGATGTAGGAGTCGAATTCACCAGCGCCGAAGCTCCAAGAGGGAGAACGGGGTTGGACAATGGTGCCACTTGCCCCCTCAGAGCCGATGAGGGAGTCCCGGCGCCCAGATCCCTCCAAGGACGGCACCATGGAGAAGATCGGAGCTGACAACGGAACCAAAAGGGTAGGTATCGGTGCCGATGGTCCCACGATCCAAGCCCCAGCAAGCACGAGCTCCGAGCTCAAGGGATGAGTCGAAGGAGGAACTACTGCAGAGACAGGCAGAGCTGAACCCTGATGAGGGGGGCAGGATAACATTTTAGCCAGGGCCTGTGATTTTAGAAGCCTGCTCACCACTCTCTACAAATCATGGTCAGATAGTCTAGAAGACCGAGAAGAGTGGGATCGGTGACTTCGCTCCGGCTGTAACAGAGGTGACCCCGGAGCCGAGTGTATCGAGTCTAGGGTTGGGGATCTAAAGTGTTTTCAACTCCCTGATGGTTGCGACACCAGAGTTGGGGCCGACTGGGAGATAGGTACTTCGGTTCCAGCCGGACCCAAAGTTGAAGCAGACACCGCACCCGATGACGGCTCCGAACTGGGAGCCATCGGCTTCGATGGCTTGGAGGGTTTCACTGACTGAGCCTTAGCCGGTGACCCTTCAGGTTTGAGCAAACCCCTAAGGATTAGCTTATTCATATGCTCCTGCAGGACTCTTGGACTAAAGGCGTGGCACACCTAACAAGAGTCTTGCAGGTGTAGGACAACCAAGCAATAGACACAAGAAGTGTGACCATCTGTCAGTGACATTTTCTGACAGCATGAGTCACACTTCTTGAATCCAGACACTTCCGTGTCTTTAGACATTCCTGTAAAAAGGAAATATCAAAATACAAAGAAAGAGTACAAAGGGAAGTAGGTAACTAGAAAAAACAGACGCGCTCCACACAAGTTACCACACCCTAACAGCACACACACACTCTATTATAGTAGAAAAGGTAAAAAGGCCTACTAACTACCACAATTTCTAATGAAAAAATTACTCCCACAAAAAAGGAAACAAGGATAAGCCTCTAAATTAAAATGGCTACCTTTAAGAAGGAAACGGGGGAGGGAGAGGGGAAAACTCTCTAAGAAGAAAACGAGTTTTCAAGGGGGAAGACTAAACACAAACGGATACTACAACTATGTAGGTACACTAACTATTCTAAAAACCAACTATAATAATATACAAAAAATTTCTATATATAACAATAAAAGTGAAAAATATGACCTGAGACAGTAATCGCAACCTTGTAGCAGAAGCGGCAAATGAGATCTGGGTATCTAGCACCAGGCATCATGGGATAAAGGGGGGCCTCGAGCCAGTAAGTAGCTCTCGAGCTTTTGAAGATGGCCGAGTCGGAGCCGAGGATCGGCTCCGAACCCAACCAGCAAGAATGAAGGCGAGATAGACAACTTAACATAATATGTTTAAAAGCTGTTATTCATTCTGCAGTAATGATGTAGGTGCATGGAACACCTAGTTCAGCACCATTCTAGCATGCGAACCAAACATAAAATGCTTAGAATGGTGCTTAGCAGTTGTTAAGCACCACCTATATGCTGTTAACATCAAATCTGGCACTAATAGCTGACACCGCTGGCCATTAAAAGCAGCAGCAGCAGCACGACATGAAATGGTTTAATTTCAACTCCCATTTCTGCCTGATGTCTCCTACAGTGCAAGAACTATTTTGATTTAAATTGTTTCCCTTACACAGGGAATGCATAAGAATGTCAACCACTTCAACATAGCTTTACTAGCACAAGATATTCCATTTTTATTTTAATTTTAGTTTTTGTGTAATGGGTTTTACGTGGCATGGATAAATCTCCATTTTCTACAAAGAATTATGATTGGATCTCCAGTCTTAACGCATTATTATACAACGACCCCCCCCCCCATTAATATTCAAAAACATACACACTGATTGGTCAGCGTGCACGTTGTAAATCCGAGTTATAGTAATGGAAAAAGGTCTGGCTGCCCAGACTTTTTCCATTACTATAACTCTTACTGCAACACTGTCTCGCTATGTTAAACTAGTTTAACATAGTGAGACAGCTTTAAAAAAAGCAACAGAGATTCTCCGTTGCTTTTTTTAAAGCTGACTCGCTGTATTAAACCCATTTAACATAGCAAAAGAGTTTGTAAAAAGCAACGGAGATCTTGCTTTCTCCATTGCTCTTTTCAAAACTGGGTTTAACATAGCGAGACAGCTTTAAAATACAGCTTTTTATTTACACAGCTTTATACAGCTTTTAAAATACACCCAGTGTATACACTCAGGCTTTGCCCTCGTGACCAAACCACACCAACCGTGGGTAAATCCAGCATTACCCACACCCAGGCGTGGGTTATTGCTATATTATACATTTTAAACATGGATGCCAAGATTCACTTCCTGAGCTTTGCTCTCAAGGTGAACTTTTTGGCATCCGTGTCTCAAACACATCCTAAGCTACTTATGATCAGAGACCCAGTCATAATCTACTATATTTTGTTTCTGCAGTTACACAAAAAAACCTAATTGTTTCTATAAAATTAAGTCATAAATGGGTTTGGAGTCATGAAGACAGGGACCTTAAAAATGCAATTAAAAGACACTTCAAAAAAATGTTGTCCAGAAATGGGAAATTGAATTTTTCAGTGTTTGAATTTAGAGAAACCTGATTGGTTACCCTTCTTTTTCCATGGGAAAAATAATAATTATGTAGATTATAAATTAAGTCAGTCAGGCTTGCTTGGGAAATCTTGATGCCAACATCTGTGTAAGTTTGCTGTTTTGTAATATTCCTATATATTTTATTAATTTAGCATAGATAACAGTTCAGTACCTTTCAGTTAGAGACAGCTGGTGCATTTATCTAGCTTAGTTATTATTTTTTTCTTTTTTAAAAATACTGTCTCTGTAACTGGTTATTATTTTATTTTCTTTGCTCACATAGCTGCATATCCAATTTGCATCAAAACTGTCTTGACTTCTCTATTTTCTAAATAGAGCCTTTATTTATTGACTTTTAAGATCTTGTAGCTGGTATTCATTTGGGGAAAGGGTATTAGTTAGCATTGTACGTTTTCCATTTGGTAGTATTTGCCTCTAACTGGTCAGACTACTCTTTATATTACTATTTTGTGTTTATTATTTTATTTGACTACAAATCAAGAATGGCATTGTAGCTTGTGGGTCTACGGGGAAATTGTAGAATTCTATTTGCCTTCAACAGAAATATTATTTTTGTGTGCATGTGTGTTTGTGTGTGAAAATAATAATTTATTTAAAGGAGTTACTATATCCGTGGTGGTGGTGCTGCGGTAGCGTTGTCGCCTCACAGTAAGACGCTGTCCAGATCGACTCTCAGTTAAAGCGTCTTCTGCGTGGAGACATGTGTGAATGGGTGTACCTTCGTTGAAGGTTGTGCATCAGGGCTGGCAACTCGGTACGTAAAAATCAACTGCCAATTATTAGCGGAACGGAGTTCCACTGTGGCGACCCCTAACCAGGAAAAGCCAAAAGTCACAAACAATTTTAAGCAATTACTATGTGTAAGAGGAGCAGGAAACACAGAGAATGTGGATAGAAAGGAACCATGTGTGCTATGTCAAAGAATCAGCTTTGTAAGTGATCAGTGTATGGTCCTAGTGTGGATATGAATGTTGGAAGTCCATAACTAGACAGCAGTGCATGTGGACTGAATGTTCTTGAAGCCAGGATACATTTGTTGACTTGATTATCAAATCAGACTTGTGTGGTTTGGTGTGATTTGAGAGGCCATTCCTCTGGTAGTTATCAAACTTATTTGGAGAGTATTATGGATACAAATTCCATAGCTATTGTTTATTACACATACACCATGACAACTGGTTGCAAATGGTGAGAATCAAACCCCATCACTGCCAGGCTTGATCACCTTAAAAAGAATGACAGAGAAATTCCAAAGTGCAAATAAAGACCACAAGATATGTTATTAGACCGAAATGTTGACTCAAATAGAAAACTCTGTATTAAGATGTATCATCAGCAATGTATGCCATAACAACAAGCCAGAGGAAGTCAGTATAACATATTAATTCCAGGATCATCCATGGCATTGAGTGGGTCCATATATGTTCTATTTCTATGAATATATTTATCTCATACATTTAGACTATTATTCCCTTTCCATGAAACAATCAAACTGTCAGACAAAACTAAAGTGGGATTAGAACACAAAAGTCTATCTTCTGAAGACAGTGGTCATTCAATTTTTTCACATTTGCCAAAAAGTATTTCGGCTCTTTAGGGGTTAGGGGTCACCAGAGCGGTACTCCGGTCCGCTCATGACTGGCAGTGGATTTTTATGGTGCCAAGTTGCCAGCCCGCTGCCCAACCTTCAACAAAGGCATGCCATTCACGCTCTCACCTACCTGCTTGTCTTTGGCGTCACTCGACCGCAGGGAGGACATGCAGACTCTGCACAGAAGGCGCTCCAGACGAGAATCGAACCACAAATTCAAAAGTCAAATTTGTCGGTGGTTAGGAATTCAGGCATATGACATCCAGTCTCTGCTATTCTCAGTCCAATATGCTCAGTCCAAACTGCAACAAAAACTAATAGCAGTGTTACTGAACAATCTTTGAATATAGGAACACTCTACTGCAAGGATTCAGTTTCTTATCAGCTCAAAAGGCAGAAAGTTAGAGAGCAAATTATTTATTTCAGCTGTGTTGCTTAGTGAATGGATTTGGCACAATGGTAAAGGCCTTAATCTCACAGAGAAAGGTACAGGGTTTGATTCAGACCTCAGGTTATTGATTACACTTGAAATAGCCCTTCATGGTTGTCAACCTAGTATTCATGTATGCATCTATGTACCTAAATCAATATAAAGTAAAGGAGACTCTGGAAAGAAATCAGCAGAGACAGAAATATTTGCATGATAGAAATCAGAAATATCTGTCTAACAAAATTTGCAGAAGGCTACCGGAGCAATATGTTAGAGATAGAGGAAGAATGCAAAACCCATGGAAAAGTTAGAGCACTGAAGCTGAAGTAGGTTGGTAAAGTAACCAGATCAATGTCTGTTGTTGCTTGTCAAACAAATGGAAAGCTATACAGAAGAAATCAGACACATTTGAACAAATATGATTAAATTTAAGCTGAAGCAAGATGAGGACAAGAAGCATCAGAAGGTGTACAGATTTTTAGAATGGCTGTTGAGAACCATGACAGTCATAAAATACAAAGAGGCATTCCTGAAGTTGTGCTTGTAGGAAGAACTGCAGGACAGCAAGGACTGTCTGAAGGGAAAGTTCAGATATGCAGTGCAAACATTCCTGTTCAATATTCCAGATACAGAACTGCACTAAGGAAACCATTCAGTGACTGTACTGTTCCAGTGTTAAAAACTATATTAACAAATGAACGTTTTTATTTCTTAAAATGCTTTCAAAAGTGTGAAGTTTTTTTTAGAAATTTTTATCTTGAAACATTAGTGTTTAAAATAGTATATCAAAATACATTATCTTTGTTTGTTTTTAGTTTGATATTATATAAATCCAAGCAGCAAACAAATAAATCCAAACTAGCCCAGAAGTTGAAAATGTTGAAACACAGGTGCCCAGTTGGAAGGTAGCTGGAATAAAGAAGCTGAACCACGACAAAGTAAAATCTTCTTCTTTAATACAAAATGGTGAGCGCTTTCGCAATGGTAACCATTGCTTCATCAGACACTTAATATACAGCAATTTTTTCTCTATTCTTAATCTCTTTTCAAAGGAATCACAGTCCATTGTCTTGACACAGTGTTATATGTGTTCATACTAGTTTATTTGTTAGCTTTCTTTTTTCCCCTTTATATTACTTTCTCAATTTTTATTGTTTATGTATAAACTATTTACTGCCTATATTTACCAACGTTATGTATTCTTGATTGTTATCGATTTCTTGTACTGTTTGTAATGTGTTTTTGTAATGGAACATTTCTCCCTGGGACTCTGCTGTAAAATAAATACATAATATTTATTATACATCTCCTTAGCAGATCACTCTCCTTCAGACTGTTTCATAAAATAACAATTTTTATATCAGTTAATTAATTTTGCCATCCTACTAAAACATAAGTCTCTGAAGTACCTTTATGTCATATTACTATAATTTTAGCCTTCCTGCACAAGAAATGGATGCATATTACTAGACTGATAATGCTACTCAGTCTTTTCCATACCTTCACTAATCTCTCTCATTTCCTATTGTACTTATATTCACGTCTATTATAGTTTGCTTATTCATATATAGAGAGGGACAGATGCACACATGCTTGCACGTGCACACAAACACACACACACACACACACACACACACACACACACACACACACACACACACATACACACTCACACACACACACACACACACACACATACACACTCACACACACACACACACACACACACACACACATATAGTTTGAGAGAAGTATTAGAGCCCAATCAAATCTTCACACTGTGATGCTCACTTACAGCATATCCTGGTCTACAACTACCTCGGAGCCCAGTTTTAGCAGTGCAGGCAAACTTGGCAGGTAATATTGCATCAGGTCCTTAACTAGGGCAATAAGAAGGGGGTAGCTGCCATGGCATAGGTAGACCACACTTAAATGGGACTCTGGGCAGGGTAAGAGAACAGGGACCCCAGCCACACCAATATCCCATTACTTGGCTTTCTCTTCCCAAATACCATAAAACACTACTCAAAACTATCAATCTGCATAGTCTTTTTTCCTTGCTTTTACAATAATCACACAGATTTAAATTAAATATAAAACTTTTGTATCAAATTTTGCAGTAAAAAACAGTGATAGACATTCTCTAGACAAATTATACAAAACAAGTTTATCCAGCCGACACAGCACAGATTTTCATTTAAAATTATGTTTATTAAAACAAAAGTTTTTTTTTAAGCAGTTCTATAATCAATTTTGTTTCTCCACTCTCAATCTTTGTTTTAATGTCACCTCTCCTAATGTTAGGTTTAATCAGCTCTAATACTAGGAACATAAATTTATGAGAAGGGTCAGTGGCTCCAACATGTTTAGCAAGTGCATTTCTGATGTCTTTACTTAGAAATATCATTATTGTGCTCACGTATCCTGTCCTTTAGGGCTCTATTCATTTTACCAACATAGTAGAATTCTCAAATCTTGTATCTTGCTGTCTGCACTAAATTTGTGCTTTTACATTCCACAAAAAAGTTAAAATAGTAAATACACCCAGTCACATTATTCTTGTAACTATTACTGCTGTTCACGTATTTACACGTTACAATATTTACATGGCTACATATCTTTCCTGCTTGATAACAGCACATTTTTACTCCTTGCAGGTTTATAGCACAATAACTGCTTCAGAGATTGATTGTTCTTAAAGTAAAAATTAGGAGTTGCACCCAACAAACTTTTATATTTGTCGTCAGCAGTCAGAATAGGCCAGTTCTTTTTCATTATATCACAGACAGCATTAACATCATTAGAATAAGTAAGAGGGAGCCTAACCTTATTAACATCTGAATTAGGTATAGATGCAACATCATCATTTCTAGCAGAAAAATAAGGTCTAGCAGATTCTGAACTATGCCTTAGCACTTCCTTCTGTGCTACATCAATCTTTTCTTCTGTATAACCTCTTAATTTGTTTTTCTCTGCTGAGCAAAAGATTCTAACATGTCACCATCGTTATGACACAGTCTTGATAATCTTTAGAACTGTCTTTTCGACACATTTCTATGACTGAGTATGCAGACACAAAATGGATTTTGGAACTGCATGCTGACTGTGGGAAAGTGCTCATCTTCTCTGTTTCGTTTATTTCTTTACAGTTTTTAGCTTTTAACAAACAGAATTTTAAATGAAACTCTCTGCTGTGTCAGGTGGATGCACTTGTTTTGTGCGATCTGATTTTTCTGGTTCATCCAGCCATGTCCACAAAACCTGTTTGTTCTTATCTTAATCTCTAAACAAACCCCAAAATTTTCACATTGAAAGCATATATGGCAAACCAATAAACTATGAGAGACATGCTAAGCTTCACTGTCAAGCAAACATATGCCAAAGCATTAGTTAGTGGCTATGTGAAGAGTATAGAGATCCAAATGGCAATGTCTAACACATTTCATAACAGCCTGGGACTGCCCACAGACTCAAGTGTCCCTTTTCAGGTACAGCCTAGGAACACTGATGAAGTAACTTGGCCAGCATCATGCAATAGACAAACAAAGGCTGGGGGAACAAACCCTGTATTATAGGAAGGTCATTAACAGCTCATAGCCTTACTCATTAGCATTATATGCCAGACAAATTCTGTTGTAGCCCAACACAGTGGATTTCACATTCATGTTCCTGCAAAAAAACAAGCTAAATTATAGATGTAGTCATAGTTAAAATATTGACATTATATTCATACACATAATGCTGTCCAGTTTATTCACAGCCCAAAAATAAATACACTAATAGTCAACAAAACACAAAAAGGAAGGGATATAAGCAAGAATATGTCTCATGTGATGATGATCATGTTTACTACAATTGATTCCTTATTTTACACAGCATCTACTTTTGTTATGCAAGTTTTAGTATTTGTGCACACAAACATGAACACACATGCACATGCATACACACACACATGCATGCGCGCGTGTGTGCGTGCGCACACACACACACACACACACACACACACACACACACACGCACACACACATACATACACAGATACATAGTGCACTACACAGCTGCTTACCAGATCCACAGTAAACACATCTTCAGCTCTCTGCAGTACTAGCTTTTTTTTAAAGATTGCAGGCTTGTCTACTATTGATCCATTTTGACTGGACAAGCTTCACAAGTCTGTCTTTCTCATTGGTTCTGCATTCTAACCAATGGGGAAATGATAAGGGGTGTGAATGGAGAGATGATAAAAACAGCAAAAGGAGAGAAGTATTGCTGGAATTTAATTCGTCCTCAAGTCTTGGTGTGTACCTTCATGAGGTAGACCCTGTTTTTTACAAAAATCTCACCAAGATGACACCGATATATAGACTGTATTTTATATAAAATATATCATGGACAGAAGTAGGTTAAGAAATAAAGAATATAGCTGGGTGCCCAAGCCCCAAGATGAAAAAAAGTTCCCAATCCTAGTAGGCACACTGGTACCAGGGCTGGGAAAAATGACAGTGTAGAATCATCAAGTCACAGAAATATTCCTACAATGGGGCTAAGCCAGGCCCAGGAGGAGGAGGATGCCCCCCCCCCGTTGTAGAAGGAAGTAGCATTCCACAAATATCACAAAAACTGATAGGCCAAAAAAGAGCCATAAAGATGACAGAGTGGGCTATTGATGATAAGAAAGAAATGATGTATTGTTACTATTATGGAAGAAGCCTAGAATTTCTAGACAAAAGATACATGAAAAGATTAAGAGATAAATTACAGGAAAGAAAAATACTTCAACAAGAAAAACTGTCAGAAGCTTCAAATAAAAATTTGTGTTTATTAAAACAACAAATTCATGAAAAACACTATATAGACCAATAATCCTTGTGCTGTTTGGAAAAAGAAGCGACTGAGGAAGTGCAAAAATTTAAAGAACAAAATTTAGAGACATTTGAAGGATATAAAAAAGTGTAATTCACTTTTGCAAATAATAAACTAAAAATATCAGCACAGGCAGAAAAAATGTAGATGATACATAGATAAATATGAAGGAAAAGTGCAAAATAAGCAGCTTATTGATGACCCATAAAAGTTTTATAGAGAATTGGGAAACAAGGTAAAGGAATTGAAAGACCACCAAAAAAGAAAAAATAGATACATTTTGGAGAAATATTTATAAATATCTTGAGGAACATAACAAAGATGCTAAATGAATAGAATAAGTAAAAGAAAGAATAAGGAGTTCAAATGTACGGTATATGAAATGGGATGAAGTAGTAGCTAGATATATTGAAACAAAGTTAAGAAAAGCCCCTAATTAGAAAACTCCAGGCCCAGATGCAGTACCTAACTTCTGGCTAAACGTATTAACATCTTTGCACGAATATTTAGCCATGAGTAAGAACTACTTATATGTGCACCCTGATCAGACACCAGCCTGGCTAACAACAGGAAAAACAATGCTTCTACTTAACAGTGAACCTGCAAGCTACCCTAAAAACTATAGACCAATAACTTGCCTTCTGACAAGATATAAATTATTCACTGGAATGGATGCTGACAGAGTTTATAGTCATTTAGAAAAAACAATCAATTATGGCAATAGAACAAAAGGGTAGTAAAAGAAGGTCATATGGAACAAAGGCTCATTTGCTGTTAATTAAAGCTGTAGTGGAGAACTGTAAAAAGGGAAAGAATCCAAGTATGGCATGGATAGACTACAAAAAAGCATTTGACATTATCCCCCATTTATGGCTAAAAGAGTGCTTAAAAATGTATAAGATGCATCCTACACTGATAAACTACATCACAGCAACCATGAAACAGTCGCAAACCACTTTGCAGTTAAGCCATGGTAAAGGACAAATTATTATTCCAGGGATAAAAATCCAAAGGGGGATATTGTAGGGTGACTCTCTTTCACCACTGTTATTCTATCTTGCCCTTAACCCATTAAGTTGTCTGCCTAACAGATTAGGTCATGACTATAATTTGGCTCCCAGAAAGCAACAAAGTGTAAAGACTTCTTATCTTCTCTTTGCAGATGATTTAAAGCTGTATAGCTCATCATACAAGGAACTGAAATCACAATAGCAAGTAGTTAAAAGTTTTTCAGATGATATAAGAATGTCGTTTGGTATAGATAAATGTAAAAAAGCAACCTTTAAAGCAGGAAAGCTGCAGCACTAAGAAAACATCAGTTTGGGACAATAATGTGATATAAAAGAACTTGAGCAAGAGAGACTATATAAATATTAGGTTCTTGATTAAGGATCAACAATAAAACATGAACAAATGCTATTAAAACTCAGTAAGGAATATTTTAGAAGCACCAGAGAAAAGGCAAAAAAATGAGGTGGTAGCACTATGCCATTTTTAAATCCTTTAATAGAACACCATTAGAAACATTTAATGCTTTTATTCAAACTAGACTTCATCAGAATAAATGCACACCGAGGGGCGTGGCCAAGGATGAACACAGGATAGCAGCAGATTTCTTTAGCTCCACCAATTTCATTACACTGACAGGAATTAATTACTTAAAAAATTAATTTGTGAATTAATTTTCTTTCTAAATATGTTTGTTTTATATAGTTCTTGAACTATATCTAAAAAAGAAAGGAAATGTTAACAATATTCCTGTCAGAAATCACATTGGAAATTTTCCTGTCAGTTTATCAGTCTGAAATGAGTTCCAGTAAGACAAATTCTCAAGACTCCAGCATCAAGAAAGAACTTCAGTCTCTGATAGCTATAATCCAGCAACTTACTGCTAAGATGGATAAAATGGATACTAAAATTGATACCTTCATAGAAAAAACTACACAACAAATAGACTTGTTACATATAGACCTGCAACAACAGAAGATCCAGATGACAGGCATAGAAGAAGCTGTGAATGACATGGAAAATAGAATCCAAGAAGAGGAAATCAACATTGAGTTTCTGCTGAAACAAAATACACATTTACAAACAAAGCTGGATGACTTGGAAAATAGATCTAGGCGCAATAACATTAGGATTTTTTGACTGCCAGAAAATATTGAAGGTAACAATATTACTTCTTTTTTAACAACATGGCTCCCTAAAACTTTAGACTTACCAGAAGCATTCTCTTTTGGTATCGAAAGAGCACATAGATCTATAGCTAATACTAACACTAACAAAAACTATCCTAGATCAGTTATAGTTAGATTTATATCATCTTTTGATAAAGAGATGGTTCTTAAATCTGCTTAGGCTAAAGCTCCTGTTAAGATTAATGAGACAACTGTGCGTTTTGACAATGACTATTCTTCCTTGGTAATAGCTAAAAGAAAAGTTTTTCTGCCACTAATAAGGGAGCTTAAAAAAGCACAGTTTAAAAAATACCTTCTGTTTCCTGCCAAGCTAAAAATCTTCCTTCCTGATGGTCCTAAAATTTTTGATGACTTAGACTCTGCTTTACTGTTTATCAAAAAAAATAAGATTTTGGATAAAATAGAGGAAATAGAATGGGCTAGTCCTTCATTAAAGAGACTGGCAACTGAAACTTCGTGGAAGACTTCAGAGAAGAAGAAGAGACTAAAGAACAAATGATTTGTTCTATGTTTTTTTTTTCTTTTTTTCTCTCATCATTTTACTTCATTATTAATCTTTTTAAATATAGTTCCTGCATTTCCAGAAAGCCACAAATGTTGTTGAAAAGATTTAATCAAAGTTATTCTCTGTGTGCAAAGAAATGTTTTGTTTCATAACCAGTCAAAATATCCGAGAAACTAATAACAAGCTATTATTCAATTTGTTTCTCTTTCTGAAAAAGAGAAGTAAGGTCAGTAATTTGATACATTTTTTTCTTTTTTTTCTCCTTTTCTTCTTTTCTTTGTTTAAACAATGACATTCTATTTAGATTATGTAGTGGGTAAAGGGTGGGGGAGGCAGGGAGAGAAAAGTAATGAAAATATGATAAATGGAAGAATAACATATTTATTCCTTGTAAAACGTTTATATGTTCTTCAAATGCTATTCATAATTATACTTTCTTGATTATACTGCTTATGTTTGTTTGTAAATAATCTGTCATGCTTTAACTAATAATAATTAGAACTAAATAATAGTAAATAATATGTTTTATTTTTAACTCTATTAATATAAACAGTAAGTAATATTCCATTGTATATACTTCTTATAGCTTTCTCTTACATTTTTTTATTTCTGCTTTACACTCTTTTATTTTCTACTCTCTTTTTCTTTTCTTTATTCTTTCTCTTTATTTTTTTTTTCTCATATTAATATATAGAAATGCTTTTGATCATATAGACACAGTAAATAATAAGATTTGCATAAAAATTGAGTTGGGACAAAAATATTGAGTTTTATTACTTATTAATAACTTTGGGCTTAATTTCACTTACATAGAGGCTGTAATAACCTGTAAAATACATCATGAAGGTTTTGTCATGTTTAGATGCATTTACACTGCTAAATGAATGTTTGTCACTAGTTTTTAACAAGTTTCCCACCAAAATGTTAAGGGAGACAATCTGGGATGTGGGCTACCTCATGAACAGTGTCCTCGAGTTGTTTCAAAAGCTTCAACTCTCAGAATTCTCACAGAGAAGCTGAAAGCAGTCAGTCTGACCTTTGACCTAGATATCACACTGACACATCACAGATTCAGGAAGAACACTCTACCAGGAAGTAGAACTGATGCAAATGCGACTATGTGAAGGAAAATGAACTCTTTGACATTTAAATGTGAGTTATTTTATATAATTACTTAAATATCTATGTTATAATTCATAAAATATGTCAGTTATAATGATTTTAAATGATGCAGTTTCTTGTAGTAAGTAAATGTCTTATTTTAGAAGGCATAGAAAATGAAACATTTATTCAAGTGTTTTTGAAAATCTACTTGACTGCAGAATACTAATCTGTGTTAAAACTTATGTTCCAAACATATACATTACTATAACTCATTTAATTCATCTGATTGACAAGCATAAATAACTTTATAACTCTATTCTGGAAGAAATTGTCATGTGATATATTTTAAAGCAGTAGTATAGACATACAAAATACAGATTTTTTTTTACAATAATGCAAGTGTTTCTGAGAATTTGCATAACTATGCAGTATGATTTATAACAATTTCTATAAATATAATATTTTATTCTATTGACAATAATGAGTATGAGTAAAATGCTCATATACAAGCAATTCAAGGTTTTTTTTTGGAAGCTGTTGACTGCATTTACATGACAGAAAATATATGTAATGTCTGAGCCATATTAGCCAAAGTTTTTGATTTAAATGAATGTTAGAACTTATTTTTACATACTTTGAATAAATTAATATGTAAATATGCCTTCCTTTTTTTTTTCTCTCTCTCCCTCTTTCATGTCTTTTATTTCTCTCTCTCCTCTTGGTTCCTAATATCAAGTTTATTTGAATGCTATTTGAATACAAGTGTATTATATTACATAGATGTATATAGTAGTATGAATAGTTTTTTAAAAAAAAAGTTTATTTTAGTTTATATGATGCTGTTTTATCAAATGTGTAGTCTTGTCTTGCTAGATAATTGAATTGAAAGCTGTTAATTTAAGTTAAATATAACCAGTATTAAAGTGATAAGGTGGTAGCTGAGGTACTGCTGCTTAGGGTAGGGGGTTAACTTGAGTGGTAAATACTACTCTAAGTTGGAGTTTTTAACTCCAGGCTGGATGCAAGGTTTAATCCTTACATTATTTTCACTTGTTCATTGTTATATGTATATAGTTTTGACATCCACAATATATTTTGTACACTCATTGTCACTACAAACAAAATTGAATCCTATACAAAATCCCATAAGAGATTCAATAAATACAGCTATATTTAAAGGTACACCTAAAGGAGGAGATGTAACATTACTTATGTTGTTATTTGTTATTTTGATCATAAGATTCTTAAGTTTTAAAAATGCCAAATGACATCTTTAAAAGGAATTTCTTTAAACATTAATGGATTGAATAATCCATGTAAAAGGGCAAGCCTAATAAGGTACATTAATTTACATAAGGCCAACTTAGTCTTCCTGCAAGAAACCCATCTCTTGAAAAAAGATATTGATAAACCAGCCACAAACAAATATACAGTATTGGTTAGTTCAGAGCACACTCAGAAAAAAAGAGGAGTGGCTATTTTATGGAATAAAAGTATGCCCATTCCTAAAACCATTAAGTCTTATCAGGATGACAAAGGAATGTTTTGTATGGTTACAATACAAATTAATGGGAAGACTTACACTTTAATTAATGTATATTGGATACCTGGAATTGGTATTAATACAGTGAAACATCATCTTGATAAGATCATATCATTCTCTATAGGAGATATTATTTTAGCTGGTGACTTTAATTGTATACTACATGAAAGTGATACTACCACTATAGGAAAAAGAAGAATTACATCTAATGCAAAACATTTAAATGATTTTGCTAATTCTTATCATTTGAATGATATTAATAATCAGATAGATTCAAAATCATTACCATACACCTTTTTTCTAACAGATACAAAACTTATTCAAAAATAGATAGGGTCTTTATTTCTAACCAGATGGTAACAGATTTAATTAATTCCAAAATCATTTCATGTCCTATATCTGATCATAATTCAATTGTTTTTGAATTCATGATAAAAAATACTCATAATGTTCAGATCAAAAGGATACCAGCATACTTAACTCAACTAAAAGACTATAAAGAATATATACTTTCAGAAGTACAACATTTTCTAGACATAAATAATACTCCTGAAGTCTCCATTGTCTATGTTTGGGATGCCTTAAAATCATATCTATATGGACAAAGTATAAGATGGTATAATAATAAAAGGAAATCTTGGGATAAGGAATTGTGAGATATTCAAAGTAAATTAGACTCTTATAAACATAATAATAAAGAAAATATTATGGATAAGAAAGTCATTGAAGAAGTAAACAAACTAAATGAGAAATACAAAGAAATTTTAACTCATAAAGTTAAAATAACTCTAGAGAAATACAAGTTTTTGTCTTACTCAATAAGCCCCAAATACTTACATAGACTTAAAAATAAAACAAAAAGGTTGAATAAACAAAACCATATCAAAGAAATCTTTTCTCTAAGGAAAAAGAAGAATGTTTCTAGTATACCAGAAATACTAGATGAATTTAGAAATCACTTTCACAAAATTAACCATAATAACATTAACATGGAACCTAAAGATAAAATAAAGGAGTTTATAACCACAAACATGAATAAAAAGCTTAATAAACAACAGATTAAACTATTGGACAAAAGTATTTCATATACAGAGGTTATTACACAAATAAATAAGCTTAAATCAAACAAAGCACCGGGTAATGATGGTATTATACCAGAGATATATAAAATCCTTTCTAAAAGTACATATTCATTATTACATAAGGTTTTTATTTTGGCCCAAACTGAGTTAATAACCCCCCCATCTTGGCAATATACATTTATTTCACCAATTTTAAAACCTAATAAAGATCCAACTAGATGTACTTCATATCGGCCCATCTCATTACTTAATGTTGATTATAAAATGTTTATGAGTATTTTTGCTGATAGATTGAAGACAATCATTCCCGGCATTATAGATATAGATCAGACAGGCTTCATTGTAAATAGAAATACTTTTGATAATATAAGAAGAACTTTAACATTAATTGATTTTGCAAATAGGAAAAAGAAAGATTTAACACTTATTAGTCTTGATATAAGTTCAGCATTTGATTCAGTAAGTTGGGACTATCTGTTTACCTTACTGAAGTGCATAAACTTCTCAGATGCATTTGTAAATCTAATTGAGCATTTATACAAATGAACGTTGGTTTATATTAAGGTAGGAACATATGTTTCACAAAAAATACCCATTCTTAAAGGTACAAAACAAGGATGTCCACTTTCTCCACTATTATTCACTTTAGTAATGGAGCCTTGGGCTAATTTGATCAGAAACAGTACTGACATAGAGGGTTTTGAAATAGATGAAAATACAACATCCAAAATTCAACTTTTTGCAGATGATGTTCTAATTACATCAGCAGGATCTAATTCTTCTATGCAGTCTCTATTTGATAAAATGATGAATTTTAAAAGTATTTCTGGTTTAATATTCAATGAAGAAAAACTAAAATACTACCTATATATACACGAAAAAATATTCTCATTAGTGATTTTACTAATTATGTACCCAATTCAGGTCAGATAACTTATTTAGGTATAATACTATCTAAAGATATTAAATCTATTATATATAATAATTATAATACCTGTTTTCTTAATATACAAAATCTTTTTAATACCTGGAATAATATGTTTTTACTATGGAGGAGAGACTTACAATTATTAAAATGATAATATTCCCCAAGATTGTATACTTAATACAATCAATAATACTTCCACCTACAAAAATAATTATCAAGAAACTGAATACACTAATGTTAAATTTCCTATGGGCACCTAATAGACCTAGGATTGCATTAAAGAAACATACTAATAGCTGGTCTCAAGGGGTATTTCTTTTCCAGACTTTAATTTATATACTATCTCTTCTATTGTAAAAGTTATTACTTTATTAATAGATCAGTCATATGTCGCAAAATGGAAAGATTATTGGGAGCTAATTAGTATGCACTTCATGAAAATCTCCTTACCACATAAAAATATGATTGTAAATAACTCCATGTTATGGTTACTAAAGGAATTTTGTACTTCACCTATTACACCTAAACATATGGTTTGTTACCCATTAAATATTATTATTAGCTATCGTAACTTTATATTCATGCACCCTAAGTATAGGGAATGGAATTTTATTATATTCCTATAATGTATACACAGGGTATGCTTTTGTCATCTACTTCTGAAGGAACTCATTTAGCTATAGATAATGATCTAAAGTACTGGTATCAGTTGATATCTGATAATAAAGTTAAAATCTAGATTTCTTAAAACAAGAATTTGATCTAAGAGAAACTTGCTGGTTAGAGGTTCAGACCTTTAGACAACATCTCATTGATAGAATAGATCTAATGTCTATAACAGTTAAAGAATCTATTCCAACACTGATTGATTACTTGATATTAAATTTACAACATAAAGTTTCTGATAAAGGTAAACTTTCATACATACATAAAATTATCAGACAAGAAACTTTTACAGTGTAGATGCATACTGGAATTATTTCACTTCTATTAATGGGGACCCACCAAATCAACAAGATAAACAATATATATTGGAATCTGCCTATAGAACTACGTCTTCCATTGTCTGGAGACTTTATACATGGACATTTTTACATAGATCTTTTATACACCTTTGATGATGAATAAAATAAATAATAAAGATAATCTATGTAAGAGATGTAATGTAGAAATTAATGCTGACTGGGCTCATATGTTTTATGACTGTATAAAATTGAAAGAATACTGGAAGTCAGTTAATGAATTTTGCAGGCTCTTTTACAGATAATTTCATTATTTCTAAATCTCTTATATTATTCAACACACCTGTACCTCAAAGTGTTAAAAGGTTAAGCTTCCCTTGTTATGGTCTATTCTAGCAGTGGCTAGGAAAATAATAACCAGAAATTGGATTTCAGATACACCTCCTTCGTTCAATGAATTTAAAAATGTTATGAATATAGTGTGCCATATGGAAATAAACACAATTAGGTCAAGAACAACTAGAAAAACATCTTATTATATTGTATGGGATAATTTACAAAATTTGTTAAAAAAATCCTAATTTCAATAGCATGGTATTTTAGTTTAATTAATTGATCTGATTGTAGAGGATGTCTTTGTAAATACTTTAGTTGTTTTGTTGAATGTTATAATCATATCTATTTTTAATTACTTGTATAAAATTGTTATGATATTTCTCTTGTATGTTAAAACAATAAACCTATTTTGAAAAAAAAAAAAGAATAAATGCACACCATAGTTTCATAGTTTCATAGTATAGTACTAGGCTATCTGCCCTGGGGCATTTGTAAGCCTAGCCATAGTGATGTGGCTTTTGCCACCCCATGAAGTGGTGCAAAAATGTACAGAATAAAATTAGAATACTGTGCCTCTGTCTAGTAATGACACAATGAAGGTCCCCTTATATAATAGAATTAGTTTACTGTGCCCCTGTCTAGCAGTAACACAGATGTGACCCCTGGGGTAAACTTACGATCTCCCATCCACTCATCAAGATTTCTCTTGAAGAGAGTCAGTGAGGGGCTCTGCCTAATACGAACTGGGATCTTGTTCCAAAGCATGGGAAGCCTCTGGGTTATGAATCTATCTCTCCAGCATGTCCTATTCATACTTGTGCCAAGGTTTAAGTCTTTAGCTCTCATGGTCCTGATGGATTTGGATTGTTTGAGGCAGAGCATGTCCATCAGATCCTGATTGGACATGGCCTTGTACGTCAGGCAGAGATCACCTCTGAGCAGGCGGTATGCTACTGAATAGAGCTGAAGTTTCTTTAGTCTGGCAGAATAAGACATATGTTGGAGACCCTTGATCCTCTTGGTGAGGTACTTTTGTGGTCTCTCCAGCTGTTGCAAATGCCGGGTGAGGTACATACCAAATGGGGCATTGTACTCAATCATGGGTCTGATGAGGGAGGAGTATAGGGGTACAATGACATCCCTGGATCTGGATGTGAATCCCTTCATGATGAGGTGTGCAAGGTAGAATGTTTTTCTAACCACTTTGGCAACGTGGGTGTCAAATGAGAGGTCGCTGTCGACTTGGGTCCCTAGGTCTCGGATTACTTTTTCCGTACTCAGTGGGTTGCTGTCTATGTGATAATTTGTGGGTACTTTGTTTTTCCCAAAGGGGATGACTATACATTTTTTGGCATTTAGTTTAAGGCTGTGACTCCGGCACCAGTTGTCCATTTCTGTGAGGCCTTTTTGTAGGATGTATGTGTCTGCTGGTGTATCGTCTATGGCGCCTAGTTTGTTGTCATCTGCAAACTTTGTCAGCCACAACCCTCCCATGTTTGCTTTAACATCTGAGAAATAAATGCCGAACAAGAGGGGTCCCAGGACAGATCCCTGTGGGATACCACTTGTGACTGGCTTTGAGTCTGACATTGCTTCAGCGATTTTAACTTTATGGGTCCTGTCCTTTAGCCAGTTTGCAACCCATCTAGTGACATAAGGGTTTACGTTTAAGCTGTTGAGCTTATCTATGATGCCTGAGTGGGGTATTGTGACGAAGGCCTTAGCCAAGTCCAGGTATGCTGTATGGACTGCTTTGCCTTCATCAATGGCTCTAGTGACTGTTTCAAAAAAGTCAACCAGGTTCGAAAGGCAGGATCTGCCCTTTACAAAGCCGAACTGGGTGGAGTCAAGTGTCTGTAGGTCCCCTATGTCTCTGTTTATGAGTTCCATAATGATTCTTTCCATAGCTTTGCAGACCAGGCTGGTTAAGCTTATGGGGCGGTAGTTTCTAGGGTCTGTAGAGGTACCCCCTTTGTGGAGTGGGACCACTGTTGCTGTACGCCACTGTTCAGGTACATATCCTGAAGTAAGGATAAGGTTAAATAGCATTTTTATGTGTGGGTTTAGCTCCTCTTGGAGTTCATGTAACACGCAACCCGGGATACCGTCAGGTTCCATTGATGCTGTGTTTTTAGCTTTGCTGACGGCAGCTCTCACCTGGACATCTGAGATGACAGGGAGATTACATTCAGCTGGGATAAGTATTTCTTCTTTTGGGGGTGAGGGAGGGGAGAAATTTGCACTGAACCTGTCAGCCAGAATGTTGGCAATATCTGTGGGTTCAGTGTATTTTTTGTTGTTGTGAACTAACTCTGAGCATATCTGAGGGTTTCCTCCCAGGTTTCTAGCATAGCTGAAGAAGGCTTTGTGGTTATCTTTAGTGTCCTTAGCGATTTTTCTCTCAAAGTTAGCCTTGGATGTTTTTATGAGAGAACGTAGTTTTCTGCTAATGTTGATCAGAGATGTCTTCCCTTCATGGGATTTTGCTCTGACGTGCAGTAACTTCCTTCTTTTGTTATACAATTTGTTAATGGCTGAGGTCCACCAGACAGGATGCTTGCCTTTGGTGGAGAGGGACTTGGATTTATTTGGGATTGCATGATCCATGCATTCTTGGAGATGTCCATAGAAAGGATTTGTGAAGGATTTGGCATTGTGGGATGTGGTATCCACTGGCACAGTGGGCTTAAAGGATACCATCTCAGTCTTAAGAAGAGTGAAGTCTGCTTTTGAGAAGTTTTTCACTGTCGTCTTTTGTGCTGGGGGTTTAGGTGGGATATGTATATCCAGGGTGATTAGTTTGTGGTCAGATCTCACTAGTGAGGGGTATACTTCCGGTGTGGAGCATTTTGTCCCCATGTTTGTGATGATAGGGTCTAGTATATTATCTCCCCTAGTGGGAGAGGTGACTAGTTGTTCCAGTGCATTTGAATTTATGAATTCCAGGAACCTTTCGGCTAGGGTATTAGGGCTAGAATAATGTACCCAATCTATGTTTGGGTAGTTGAAGTCTCCCAGTATGATGGTATTTTGTGATACATTCATTTCCTCCAATGTCTTCAGGAGGGCTGAGTGGGGTTCCTGAGATTGGGAGGGCAGTCTGTAACATGATACCAGTTGTATAGCAGTTTTGGCTATGGTTAGTTGCACCTGTATGGTCTCTGATGCTTCATGTGTTGCTACTAACCTGGAGGTGTGGGTGTCCTTGATGAATATGGACACTCCCCCTCCCTTTGTGGTTCAGCCTGGGTTTTGGGGCTGAAAAGCATGATACGAGGTATAGCCTGGTACCGCTGGGGTGCTCTCAGGTGCCTTGAACCAGGTTTCAGTTACTGCACAGACATCGATGTTCTCCATGCTGAGGAGTGCATCGAGTGCCTGCATCTTGAGATTTAGACTTCTGGCGTTGAGCAGCATTACCCTTAGTTTTTTCCATTTTTGTTTTCTAAGGAGGTGGGTTTGTCTTTTGAGCCTTGCCTAAAAAAGGCACTATGGGGGTGGCAAGAGCCTTAGCCAATATCCGGAAGCCCAGTGGCGACAGGTGTAAGCCATCCCTTGCAAAGCAGCGTGGCTTGTCCAACATGTCATCCCAGGCAGACAGACATTGGATCCCCTTAGAATGACACCAGTATTTGAGCCAATTATTAAAGCTGATCATCTTGTCTTTGTATTGTGGTATCATTCTTGGTCAGGGCAAGATGCTGCTCAGGGTCAGGGTCATACCAGCCTGGGCTACATAATCGGAGAGCTCCTCTATGTCTCTTTTCATGTAGTCTAGGGAGGTACGTCTCAGGTCATTCACGCCAGCATGGACAATGACGGAGTCATATTTGTACTTGCTTTGGAGTGACTTGAGTGCATGTGTTATGTGGCGGATCCTAGCTCCCGATAGACAGCTCACAGTCACCCTCTCCTTTTTCAGCCTGGTCAGCGGGACATCAGTGTGTCTGACTATAGAGTCACCTATTACTAGTGTATCAGGCATGGTGTTTGGCCTTAAAGGCTGTGATTGGTTGACACACTGATTTATTGAAGTATGTGTTGCATGTGTTTTGTTTTGAGGTGGTGGATTTTTGGATGTCTGCTTTGGGAGCCTCTGTTGTTTTGGTAAGTTTTTTATTAGAGCCTCTGAGTATGTCTTTGTGTTTTTATGTGTTTGGTTTGCAGTTGTGGTAGGTCTATGTGGGACTGGGATTGTTGTGTGTGTGGTTACCATCTCCTCCTGTCTGGTCATGCCAGCCCTGTGTTGACAGAGTTCAGCCTCCAGTTTGGCTATATAGTTGCATCTCTCACATGTATTTGTGTTTGTTGGGAGGAGGAGAGGGTTGTCTGTGTACATGAGACAATTGTAGATTGTCCAGCTGAACTGGAGAGGACGCCAGTAATCTACCACTCGACATGCTAGAACAGTATAAGGGAGTGCTGTACCTTTAAGGGAAGTGGATATTCACAGGGGTGGTAGGTAGATGTAGTGCTTTACTTAGTACGAGAGAGCTTACTTAGTAGAGAAGTATTGAGAACAAGTGCTAGGCTTATAATATAGTGAGTAGTTTGATTATACTAACAGTAGAGCTTCCTTAAGGGAAAATTTGAAGAGCAGACTTGGCGGAGCCAGAAGAAGTTTAACCTTGTTTAAACGGCGCTGCGCTATGCGCACAACCGCGCAAAGCCGTGTAAACATGGATTTTAAACAGGGAACTACAAAAGAGCTACAAATGGTCCAAAACAACCAATTACTACAGCTTCTTGTGCTGAGGTCACTTCCTACAGGGACAGGTAGGCTGCTCAAGGCTCCCCACTCCCACTGGTGAGCAAAGAAACTTCCTTCTATCCAAGTAAGGTAATGGACAACACAGGAACTACACCACAGCCCAGAATACAGCAATGCCTGTAAACTGGTCTAAACTAGTCGAGGAGAGGTGGAATAACAATATTAGCTCTCCTAATAAATGCTAATGCAAGCAATCTTAAAGCACATCCCATTGGATGGCAAGGCAGCAATATAAACTTAGTTAATTTAGAACAGTCGGAGTGAAAAATATTTCAGTCTGTGTAGGTTCTTAAGGTGATGAATACTTAAACACCATTAAACACTGTTAAAAATAATGGCAGGTACAATCTCAGCATTAAAATCATTAAAAAGGTTACCAATGTAAAAACACAGAATAATCAATTTAAATATTTAAATGCGACAAAGTAAAATTAAAATTCATAAATAATACATAACCTGAATCATAATCCATTCACAAAAATCCTGAATATCCTAAAAAAGATTGGATAAACACATTTGTTAGAAAAATACTTTATATGTACTGAGAAGACTTGAGGCACAATACTTAACCTAAGAGGTCATGTCATTTAAGCCATAACCATTGGCTGCTTCTAGTTTAATTGCCACCTCAACTCCTTCCATTCAAGCACTTCCATCCTGTCCTAACTTACAGTTTTGGACTGACCCAAAAGGTATTGGATAGTTTGGACAGGAAAACAAGAAGGATACTTCATGATCACCAAATGATTTATACAAATCAGTGCATACCAAGATTATATATTCCCCATTTTGATGGAGGTATGGACCTTCTCAAAATTGATTACATGTATAGATCTGCAATCATAGGACTGAATACATATCTGCTGACCTCACAAGACCCAAATGTAGTGAAACATGAGAAGAACAAGCCTAAGATGACTTTCCTGCTTAGTTTAGCAAAAGCATATTGGTGTCAAGCAGGAATGGAAATCAAACCAGAAGTATGTAAAAACCAGGCAACAACCAAATGTGTGAAAAACAAAAGAAAGAATATAAGGTGAAGGATCAGATCAGGTGGCAAGAAATGTGGAAAATACATAAATATAGTTGCGAGTATAGAAAACTCTTGGAACAGCCTCATGTTAATCAGGATCAGATGCAGGAATGGTTAAGGAGAGCTGAATTTAAACCAAAAGACAAAAGGTTAATATTGGTGGCCCAAGACAGTAGACTACACACACATTGGTTTACAAAGGCCATTGAACATGTGGGGGAAACAAACAAATGTAGGTTTTGTAAAATAGAATTGGAAACTTTCACACATCTTGTTGTTGGTTGTGATATACTAATAGCAGAAAGACTGTACTCTGAAAGGCCTAATAATGTGGCAAGACTGTTGCATTGGTGATTGTGCAACTAAAGTAGCTGAAAAGCACCAGAAACATGATCCACAAAGCATCACAGAAAATATGAAGTTAAATCACATGGGATCATCTATTACCAACTGTTAAAAAAATAGATGTGAGAAGATGAGATGTAGTAGTCCAGGAAAAGAAGACAAAAGTAGCATTGAGGATTGAAATTACTACATGCAGTGATTTCGGCATCTGACATACAAAGAAAGACAAAGTCATAAAATACCAGGATTTGCAGGCAGAGATGTGGGCAATGTGGAAGAAGGATACCCAGGCAGTTCCAATAGTAGTAGGAGCAACAGGTCTTATAAAAAAGAATTTACAATCTTACTTAGCTGGAGTGCGGGGAGTGCTTTCTGTGTGGAGTCTGCATGTCCTCCCCATGGTTGGGTGGGTATTTAAAAGATATGTGTAAATGGGCGTGCCTTCATTGAAGGTTGAACGTCGAGCTGGCACCTCGGCATTCGTGAAAATCTACTGCCAGTCATTAGCGGACCGGAGTTTCGCTGTGGCAACCCCTAACCAGGAAAAGCTAAAAGACAAACAACTTAGATATGTTGCCAATACATGTAACTCCATATAAATTGCAGAAGGAGTCATAATGGGCACATTGTGGGTGCTACAAAGAGCATTTCTGGCTGATGTCAAAGATTAAAACAATACTAATTTCATGAACTTTAATCATACTTGGACTTAGGAATTGGGTTCATTCCCAAAATTATTATTATTGAGTATTAGAAACCCAAAAGACTTGGAGAAATTAAAAAGCAAAAAAATGTACCTCCATCACTCTGCAAATACTATACAGGTCACCTAGTGACTGTGCACCCATTCAGAAATGGACCAACTGATTTTGCATGGAGAGTGTGCAAAATTGGTGACTAAATGCACCACTTAGAATGTCAGCAATGCACATCCACTCTTCTTGCTGTCATGTTAGATATGATGTATGGTGTGCTGTCCTTATTTTTAAACACCTACTTATATGAGTGCACTGCCTTTGGTTAAAAGAATTTTTGCTCAACATCTGTTTAATCAACAGCATTTGGCTAGCTAAATAGATACTTGACAGGAGACATAGGCATACTAACAGTACATATGTATGTGTGTGTGTGTGTATATATATATATATATATATATATATATATATATATATATATAGATGTGTGTGTGTGTGAGTTTTGGTAATTTTTCAAATGGTATTTTGGCTGGCATTTGTTTAAACAACACAATTTGGTCAACTAAATAGCTGGTCACAGGCATGTGAGAATATACCCTTTCCCCTTGGAAAGCACAATCTCAGAGTTAGAATATATAATGAGGAGAGGGAGTGCAGGGCAGCACCAGAAAATGATGATTCCTTTGTCTTTTTTTAAGTATTACATGTGCTGAGATTGATTCTCGACACGTGTAGTATAGTGGTGATGTGTATAATATCAATCAATTTTGTTTTGACATTATGCACATCCACATAAATGTTATCAATCAATTTAATATATATATATATATATATATATATATATATATATATATATATATATATGTATATATATATATATATATATATATATATATATATATATATATATATATATATATTTCGATTCAGATTTTACACACACACACTCACACACACATGTTCTAATAATTATTTTTCACTACAATATAACATAAGTTGCTCAACTCCTGCCTTCTTTTACACCTCACTCCTCTTCCTGAGCATTATTCTGCATGTAGATACCCACAAATTCCATTTATTTCTATGTAGTTTGCACATTTCCTTTTTCAAATGTCCCATCACTAGTTATTTTATCTCCTTTACAATATTCAGTACTTCATTTAGAGTTGGTTTAGATTTTTATTTATGTTTTATAGTAACAGCTTTTTTGAAAGCCACTTTAATTAAACATAGTAAGTCCTTACGGGTCCCTATTAGAACCACGCAAGTTAAAAATGTCAAACGGCTAAAAAGCCAAATTTTCAGCTACTCAAGATCAGGTTTTGTGGGGGGCACCCCCGCTAATTATATATACCAAGTCCGAGATCACACTACAGTGAGAAAAGGGCACATTTTCCAATCTTCACTGTACTGCAGTCTCAGAAAACCGATCTCAAGTAGTTTGACATTTTACACTTTCATGGTTCTAATAGGGGCCCATCCTTACTATGTATAGACAAACCAGATCCTAAGTCCCAGCTCAAAACAATCTTCTCCTTAGTTATAGCCATTTGCTCCCCAAGTATTTCTGACACAATAGTCTGTAAGTTAATTTTTAACATCTGACAAATCAGTACACACACACACCCCCTAAAATAATTTTCCCAATTACCTTTTTTTTTCCATTACACCTCCTGCATTTACTGTCTATGTGGAGAAACATTTTCTGATGTCTGCTTGGGGTATACAACTATCTATCCAAACACTTCTAAATAAAAGTCATAAAACTTCTGGATTTTGCTGCATACTTGGAAGTCATACAGATGTTCTCCAATTGTTCCTTTGTAAATTGCCTTTACAGATTCTCTCTCCTCACTCATTTCTAAACTAATCTGATTGAATCTTATAATTGTCATACAATATTGCATATGTCCTATTCTTTTTTAACAGCAGATTCTAATCTAGACTCAAATAAATACTCTGCCACGGCTGTTTTTTTTTAACTTATACTCTCCTATCCCTTTCTGGTTTCTTTTACTGCCTATATTTTTGTGTGATTATGGCTTACAAATAGGGATGTGGTCTCAGATGTATATAAATGGTAAACGTCATGAATCATATTATGAGCTGCTGAATGCAAAATAGTTTCATTTAAATAGATGCCTTGTGTGCATTTGCACAATTATATACTATATTTTGGAAAATTAATATTCATATTTGTGTGGATTGTGTTTAGCTTTGGTATAACCATTCACCTGTACATTGGCAGTATGCTTTGCAAACTACATTTGTGAGTTCTGCCCACTTTAAATATTCTAAGTACCACTAAGATAAGTGAAAATTAATTGAAAAAACGTATGATATTGGGAGAGATATAAATAAATTATCTACGAGCTCTTATAATGTTAAGAGGACAGAGAAACAAAATATCTGCTGCATTTAAATGAAATATGTGATTTATCATAAACTGATATCTATGTTTAGACAGTTAGGATATATATATATATATATATATATATATATATATATATATATATATATATATATATATATATATATATATATTAATATGTAGGGGTCCCAATCAGATGGTCAGCTGATTGAGTTGCAGAATGTTGAAGACCTTATGGTCAACACCATATGATTAAAGTCTTGCAGCCTCAAGCACTTTGTAGTGAGATTGCTGTACAGCACGGAACTTGGGATTTACCATTTTCCTCACTGTAGTTTGATCTTGGAGTTGGTAGAGTTAAGTAGCAGGGGGTGTGGGGGGTGTAGGGAGGCTTGCCCCCCTTGCAAAAATGTCATGGTAAGTTGTTTTATTTCATTTTTGTGTTTTCACTTTTTTTCCGAGGGTGCAAAATGTCGATCATATGGTCTCAGCCATATGATCTTCGCCATTCTGCAATTCGATCATCTGATAGGGACCCATACATACACACACACTCACACACACACATATATACATATATATATATATATATATATATATATATATATATATATATACACACACACACACACAAACATAGATACTTACGCACACACATAGATGCACATACTTGCACACACACATATATAAATATATGGCTGTTGAGACAAACATATGGTGACCTTCTACACACACACATATGCACATATATACACACACACAGACACACAAACACACACACACACACACACACACACACACACACACACACACACACACACACATAAACACACACACACACACACACATACACACATATATATAAATATATGGCTGTTGAGACATCATATGGTGACCTTCCAAATGTCAGCTGCAAAACATCTACAACACTAATACTAACACGCTAGAATGGATTCTCTGAGAAACAACCTCAGCAGATGCAAAATTTAAAAAAAAGCATCTGTCAACCAAACAGATGTTGAATAAGTAGATGTTTAAACCAAATGCAGTACACCCTGATATAAATATATATATATATATATATATATATATATATATATATATATATATATATATATATATATATATATATATATTTATATATCGTTACATGTTAAAAGATCGAAAGATTAAAACATCGAACTGCATATGGTCAAGACCATATGCTCGATGTTTCAAAACATCAATCTTTTAACATGGCTTAAAGTAAAAGAAAGAAATGAGGTAGAAGACTGTAATGCAGGAGGCAAGCCCCCCTGCACCCCCCACACCCTCATACTTAAATATACCAATTCCGAGATCGCACTACACTGAGAATACAGCACGGAACGAGAAGTTGTCCTATTCCCTGCTGTAGCACAATCTCAGAGTTGGTATATTTAAGTAGGGGGGTGCAGGGGTGCTTGCCCCCTGCATTACAGTCTTCTACCTCATTTCTTTATTTTAGTTTTAGCCATGTTAAAAGATCGATGTTTTGAAACATCGAGCATATGGTCTCGACCATATGCAGTTCGATGTTTCAACCATTCGATCTTTTAACATGTAACTATATATATATATATATATATATATATATATATATATATATATATTTTTTTTTTTTTTTTGTATGGTAGACATATGGAATACAAAGATATATAGACACATATAAATAAATTTATGTCCATATATATACATCAATAACAATACAGATATGATTGCATGGTTAGAGACTGACTAACATTCCCCTTGACTAATGGATTAATCATCACCTGCACACTTGCTAATATCAGTGAATTATCCAAAGGAAAGTGTCTGCATGAAATATACCCCCACACTAAGTTTGTATATGCTTCACCAACAGTACACCAGCTGCATACTGATAAGTTACAATGCAATAACTTACAAAACTTGAAAGGTGCACTCACACATGGTGCTGAATTTGTATCTACATGATTTTCCTTCCATGCTGATGTATTGATGTCCTACCAGTGAAGAGAAGCAGATAAGCACTATATTAAAAAAAAATCCTTTACATGATAGGATAACTCCTCTCAGCAAAGAACTTCTCTGTGGCACAGGCAGCCTACTATAAAATCCACAACTTCCCCATCCGCACTCAGTGGTGCTGCTTAGCTCCTACCATGGGAGCTCCTAAACACCACAGCCACTTCTTATTTTAATCTGGTAATGACCATAGCTTCATTGCCATTCTTAATAGGATCATAGGATCATAGGAGATTACAAGGCTTTTGACCCGGAGGTCATTTTGTCATCCAAATATAATACCATAGAAATGCTAGTCAGTACCCAAGACTGCTTTTAGTCATGACTGCCCACGTCCAAGAGGGTTGTGGGCTCTACTCCTGGAAATTTACAGAACCCCATCCACTCGTCCAGGCTCCTCTTGAAAAGTGACATAGAGGTGCTGTGTTTCATATGGATTGGTAGCCTGTTCCAAAGACATGACAGTCACTGGGAGATAAATCTGTCCCTCCAGCATGTATTACTTAAGCTGCAGGCCATATTTAGGTCCCTGGAATGGGTAGCCTTAGTCCTGTTTGATTTACGGATGTCCAGCAAGTTCATTAGGTTTGGGTCTTTGATTGCTCTGTATTCCAGGCCTAAGTTTCCCCTAAGAAGTCTATACGATACAGAGTATAGTGACAGGGACTTTAGTCAGTCTGTGTAAGGCACATGCTGGAGACCCTTGATATTCTTTGTTAGAAATCTCTGAGGTCTCTCTAATTACTACAGGTGCTTAGTACGGCACATGCCAAATGTGGCATTATACTCAATTATGGGCTGCATATATGCCGAGTATAGGGAATTTATAGTTTCTTTTGCTCTCAAGGCAATGCCTTTACTAAACAAGTATGCTACATAGAAAGCTTTCCTTACTACAACAGACACACGGTGATCGAAGTTAAGGTCGCAGTCAACTTGTCATCCCAGGTCCCTTACCACTTCATGGATACTTAGGGTATTGCTGTTTATTTGATAGAGTGAGGGAACATTGTTTGTGCCAAAGGGAATGATGATGCATTTCTTTGCATTCAGTTTGAGACTGTGACTAATACACCATTCACTGGTCTGCATGAGACCCTCCTGGAGTACACTGACATCATTTGGGGATTCAATGATTACACCTAGTTTGCAATCATCTGCAGACTTGGTCAGCCACAACCCCTTAGTTTTGACCTGAACTTCTGAGAAGTATATACCAAACAGTAGAAGCCCAACACTGACCCCTGTGGCACCCCGCTGGTAATAGGTCTGCTGACTGATGTGGAGTGTGTGTCTGGTTTGTGAGCTAGTTGGCAATCCATCTTACAATGAATGGGTTTGCATTCAGTTTGCTAAGTTTATCAGTAATGCCTGAATGTGGGATTGCATCAAAAGCCTTTGCCAGGTCAACATATGCTGTGTGCACAGATTTGCCCTTGTCATTGGCCTTGGTCGCATTTTCAAAGAAATCCACCAGGTTTAACAGGCAGGATCTGCCATATTTTACACCATCAAGTGGATAGCCCTGCCACAAACAGTGCAGAGGAGGCAGATCAACAAAGTTGCTGTATGCAAATGATGTGGCATTACAGGCAGACTCTGAGCTAGAACTTCAGCAAAGGATAGGAGAATGGAATGTCAAACTAAGGCACATGGGATGAAACTAAGCACAGATAAGATGGTGGTAATGGCAGCAACTTAGGGAAATTAGAAGATGCTGAGAAAAGAGATAGAAGGGAAGATAGTAGAACAGGTAAACAGCTTCAAGTATCTGGGAGGGGTGGTTGAGGAGAAGGGAAGTTTTAATGAAGAGGTCAAAGCTAGAATCAGAGGGGCTGCAGCCAACTGGCATAGAGTGTCTGGTGTAGTCTATGACAGAAGAATGTTAAGAAGCTGAAAAGTAAGGTGTACAAGACAGTGGTGTGACCAGTACTACTGTATGGTACAGAAACCTGGGCAGTAAAGGCAGAACAGTTGAAGAAGCTAGAGGTGATGGAAATTAAGTGCCTGAGAAGGGTGGTAGGATGCACACTGCGGGACAGACGAAGAAATGAAGACATAAGAGCAGAAGCTACGGTAGCTCCAATTGCAGAAAAGATAAAAAAGAACAGATTATGGTGGCTTGAACACATGCAGAAAAGCAGAAGACAATCTGGTGAGGAAGATTTGGGGCAGACAGGAAAAAGGTAAGAGGAAGAAAGGACGTCCAGCAAAGAGGTGGATGGATTGTGTGAAAGAAGATCTGTGACAGTCAGGCATGAGTGTTGAAAAAGACAGGGGTATGGCACTAAATTGAGAAAGTTGGCGACAGTTAACATGATACCCCAACCCCATGTAGAAAAATGGGAAAAAAGGGGCTGCTGCTGATGATGATGAGGGAGATCTGCTCTTCATGAAGGTAAATTTGTTAGGATCCAGGGTTTGGAGGTCACTTATATCTTTATTTATGAGGTCCATAATAATACATTCCATGGTCTTACAGATGAGGCTGGTCAGGCTTATGGGTCTGTAATTCTTTAGGTCTGTTGCTAGGCCACCTTTGTAGAGGGGAATAACATTTGCTGTCCTCCATTCCACAGGAACAAAGCCCATGGTTAGGCTATGATTGAAAAGGTTACTTCGTGGTGATACTAGTTCATGTTTTAGCCTGTTTAGAAGACAGCCTGGGATGTTGTCTAATCCCTTGAAGGCTGTGCTTTTTGCCTTGGATAAGGCTTTGAGGGCCTGCTCTTTGGATATATAGGGTGGGGAAAGTTTGGGGAAAGGTTTGTTGTAAGTTAGGAAGGGATAAGGGAGTGAATTTTTCACCAAACCTGTTAGCAGGATTGCTATCTCTGTGGGGTTAGTGTGGGTGATCCCATTGGCCACTAGTTCTGCACATGCTTGAGTCCTACCCTTTAGGTTATATATGTAGCTGTAAAAGGCCTTATGGTTATTCTTGGCAGTACTTGCTAAGTTTCTCTCAAATAAGCCCTTAGAGGATTTGACAAGATGTCTTATTTGCTTGAGGCTGAGAAGGATGCTTTTCCATTGTTAGGGCCTTGCCTTTGTTTGCTTCGACAGCAACTTTTTGCATTTATTGTAAACTTTGTTGATGCTGAATATCTACCACGGCAGCTTGTTTTTACTTGATGCTCTGGCTTTAATTCTTTCTGGTATGGCCGAATTTATATACTTATGCAAGTGACTCTACAGGGTTTTAGTGTAATCTTCTGTGTAGTTACCACTTCCAGCTTGGGGTGGGGCTTGGAATACATTTATGTCTTCACCAAAAAAGGTTATAATTTGCCATGGTGAAGTTTTTTAGTATGATTTCACACTTTGTGAGTTCTGGTGTTAGTGCTAGTTTGAAGATGACTGATTTGTGGTCAGTTTTAACTAATGAGGGTCCAACAGCTGTGGCAGTGCATCTGTTTGACATGTTGGTAAGGACCAGATCCAGAATGTTTGCTCCCCTTGTCAGATTATGGACAATCCTTTCCAAGGCATTTGAATTAACAAAGTCAAGGAACTTTTGCGCTAGCAAGTTAGGGGCTGTTGATGGTGGGATAATTGAAATCCCCCATAACCAGTGCATTCAGTAAAATGTGGATTGTCTCCAGTTTGGTTAAGTAGGTTTCAAGGCTGCCATGACCCACAGAGGGGGATCTATAACTATCTATGACTTGAATGGGGGGTCTTACCTACTGTAACCTGGATCTGGAGTAACTCCTTGGAGTTGTCCAGTCTAACTAGATGGGAGGTGAATTTATCTCTAATATAGAATTAAATTTCGTCTCCTTTGGTTTTCACATGTTCATTTTGTGGTCTAATGGTGTGGAGGGCATTGTAGCCTTGCAAGGCCAGGGTACTCTCTGAGTCTTTAAACCAGGTTTTTGTGACTGCACAGATATCTACATCTTCTAGTGAAGGAAGTGCTTCCAGGGAGTGCAGTTTTTGATTTAAGCTCCTAGCATTTAGCAGCATGACCCTTATTTTGTTCTGACTGGTTAATTTTACATTGGTAATGTTTTCAAGACCTTGCCTAAAACAGACACTATGAGGGAGTTAAGAGCCTTTGCCAGCAGCCAAAAGCATAGAGGTGCCAGGATCTAACTGTCTCTGAGCAAAGCAGCAAGGTTTGTCGACCATGGCTTCCAAGGCTGACAGAAACTGGATCCCCTTTGAATGACACCAAAAACTGATCCAATTATTGAAATCAATAATTTTTTGTTTATACTGTGACATCATTCTAGGTGAGGGTAGTATGCTGCTCAAGGCTAGGGACATCCACCCATCAGGTTTGTAACCACTTATGCTAGAAATTCTGATTTATTAATTAACAGCATTCAAAGACACTGGAACATATTACAATGTGATCAAGAGCTAGCCAACATAATACCAGACAGATGCCTGTTTTCATTTCACAAAGGCAAGAACTTGGCATCTTGCTTTAATCATTATAAACACACTCATGACATCAGTTATTCTCATTCACTACAAACTACTTTGACTGGTGAACCTTTGACTGGTTGTTTCCCATGTGGTCACTGCATCAATTGTGATAAAGTAACCAAGTCTAAACAATTCATTAGTAAACATTGTGCCATGGTTTATGACATAAAATGTTTTGCCAACTGTAGCAGTAATTGGTTAGTTTATTTGGCAACATGCACCTGCAGTTCTTTTTATATTGGGCAAACATCTCGTCCTTTCAGGCTGAGGATCTCTGAACATGTAACTAATATAAAAAATAAAAAAGTCAACAATGCTCTGTATAAACATTGTTTGGTACATAAAATGGCAAAATTTACTTTCATGATTATTGATGTTGTAAAGGGTAACAAACTTAATCAAACAGGTTGGCACTCCATTTTAGATTCTAAGGAAAAGAAATGGATTGTGAAGTTAGGTGGATTATTCCCACCTGGCCTCAATGAGCAATTCTGAAAATGAACCAATGGAGTTTAACTTGAATGTATTTCAACAGTAGCACTTGATTTCTCTGGTTTACACTGATGAAGGCTGTGTCTTTTACCAGCCGAAACCAGTCTGGTTACTTGTTTTTATGCTCTTATAATTAATAAATGTTTTTTCCAGGTCACAATTTGCTGGCTCAACATGATTTTTGGATTTATTTTGGAATTGGAGCCGTGCAATAGTCCTCGTGCAGGAGGTATGTTTTGGAGGTGACATACCTGCCTGGGACACATACTCAGAGTGCTCAGTCATGTCTCTCTTCATGTAGTCCAGTGAGGTATGTCTCAGGTCATTCACACCAACATGAAATTTGACAGAGTCATAATGGTACTTGTTGCTGTGAGATTTGAGTGCATGTGTGATCTGACAGATCCTGGCACCGGACAGGTAGCTGATTGTGACTTTTTCCTTGTCCAACCTGGTGAGTGGGACATCTGTGTGTCTCAGTATAGGTCTCCAAGTACAAGTTTTTCAAGAGAACCTCCTTGTAGTTGGATTTACATGTTTGATGCATACTATGTGTATGAGTAATGGTAGCATGACCAGATGTAATTTTTTATTTATTTGTATTTAACATTTGTTAACCAGAAAAATCCGACTTGGACCAAAGCCAATTTTCATTGGAGGCCTAGGGAGAAATGCTCCAGATGCATGTCTTTGTAATGTGGGAGGAAACCGGAGCACCTGAAAGAAACCCAAACAAATGCAGGGAGGACATGCAGACTCCACAGAGAAGGAACCCCAGCTGAGAATTGAACCGAAGAACCTCTTGCTGTGTGGTGACAACGCTACCGCTGCACCACTGCGCCATCCTAGTAATGGTGGTTGAATTGACAACCTTCTCCGTGTTACTGTTTTGAGTGAGAGAGAGCACAAATTCTAGATTCTTCATGTAAATATGTCTCTCACTCACTGAACTAGAGTGTGTTATTAGTAAAGGGCT
>NC_056726.1:36834263-36896763 GCF_019279795.1 Protopterus annectens | reverse complement strand
AAAGTTCCAAAACTTCTGGTAGAAGGTCCGTTTGCGAGGGTTAGTTAGTAAAAATTTCTGAGAAGTAATGTATTTGATAGCCAATTCCTTAACCCCCCCCCCCGGACATCTTTGAACAATCTATCCAGTGTTTAGTAATGTAAAATTTGACCAAAAGGCAAAGTGTAACTAGGACATGGAATTTGAATTTTAGTATATTAAGGTTGGTAACATGTAATAATGCCATTTTCCAGGACAGGGTTGATTTGTGGTAACCCATTTTGCCAAGCCTTACCTTGAGAGAGCACCAAATACTATGGGAGTATCTACAGAACTACAAAATATGAATAATATCTGCATATGGATAAGAGCAGCAGGAACATGAAGTGGATACATTCGAATCAAATTTGTTTAAGTGGACTTGAGTGAAATATAAATTATTTGTAACCATAAACTGTGTATAGGTAAGTTTTTTAAAAGGTGAGAACAGAAGGATAGATTTAATAGCTAAAAGTTTCTGCTCGTCTGACAAGTTAGTCACTTGGTAATCCCATTAATCTGCAAAGACAATTTTTCCCTGAAATAAAGCTGAAGTAATGATTTTATAAGACACGGAAAACATATTTTTCTTGCTGGCTAAATTTTGCAATAGGTTGGCCACCAAGTTACAATCAGCATCAGTGCTAGGATATCTGTGAAGTACTGATGTAATAATCTCCCTTATTTGCCTCAAAATAATGATGTATTTTTAGGTAAATTTAAAGTGATTTGAAGATCTGTTAGGGATAGGTGACTGTGCTTATGAATATCCCATAGATTGAATTCCCTGATTAGAGAGTAGTTAACCAAACTGATAATTTTGCAGTTCAGGTTAAGATGGATGGGCTGGAAGAGGAAAAGTGCATTCTCTAGATTAAGGGATTGGAATAACTCTTGAAAAGTTTTTATTATAGCTTTTAAGGAATGATGGATTTTCAGATTCTTGAGGTTTGATTTGCTTAAAAAAGGAAGAGCTTTCGGGTTAAGATTATTATTTAGGGCGTGATTATACCACATTCTGACCCAGAGGGGAGTCCAAGTGACAGAATTTGATTGATGATTGGTGATTGTAATTAACCTATTAGCATGTATGATTCTGTAATACAAACGGAGATCGGGCAAAGCTAAACCGCCCTTGATTTTCAAGAAAATAAGTCTTTGATAAGATAATCTTACAGACTTAGGGTGACATATACATTTCGCAAAGGCTTTATGTACTCTGTTAAAGAAAGATTAGGAGTGGGGGAGAGAGATGCATTGAGATGATAGAGGAGCTTTGGAAGAATATTCATTTTAATGTTAGAAGTTTTAGCTAACACAGGGAGTCTCAACTGTTGCCATCTCAACATGTCTTGTGAAATAGATAACCATGTTTTTAATTAATTAGAATGTAGAATGGAGAAAGAAGAGTGATCATATGAAACTCCTAAATATTTGAGGGAGTATACAGTGCGAAAAGATGAATCTGGAAAGAGATGATGTCTATGTGCTGACAGGCTGATCGGGAAAATAAAGGATTTGTTTTGGTAAATTTGGTAATCTGAAATATAGGCAAAGGTATTCAGAAAATCAACTAGTTTCTTGGTGTTAGACAAGGGATGTTCAAAGTAAAGATTCAGGTCATCTGCGAAGGCAGTCAAGCTAGTACTGGTGTTGAGGATTCTGGGGATTGAATGATAGGTTCTCTGCAATATATATATATATAGGAAGAAGGGTTCTAAATATTGGTTAAACAGAAGAGGGGATAGAGGGCACCCTTGCCTAGTACCATTTTAAATTGTTATCGCTTGAGAATATTGCTCATTTATATAAAGGCGTGTGTAAGAACTCTTATATAAAATTTTGATAATGTTGATGAATTCAGGGGGAATGTCAAAGTAGGACAATACAGTGAACAGAAAGTTCCAATTGACTTGATCAAATGCCTTGCATGCATCAAAAATCATTGCATATCTAGGATTTCTGTCTTTTTTGGTGAGGTTGATCATGGTCTCCAAGGTTAAAGTATTGTCCCAGGTATGTCTACTGGACATAAAACCCGCTTGTTCTGAAGAGATTAGGGAGTGTAAAGTTTGTTTAAGCCTACCCGCAAGGATAGCCGAAAGGAATTTTATGTCCACGTTCATAAGAGAGATTGGCCTATAGTTGTTTAAGTTGGAATTATCTAGGTTATTTTTAGGGATTAGTATGGTAGTCTTTCATTTTTCTTAATTCACTTATTTTGCCATATTCCATATGTGAAGAATTTTCATCACTTCTACTACTAACTTGTTATAACTGACTACTTCCCTTTGATAGAAGCAGTAGTTTTCATGTGTATCTGATAAAATCTGAAGAGTGTAAGTGCAATCATTGGAAAAGGAATAATTTAAGTGTGATTGAAAAATATATTAATTCTGAAATTCACGTTTCATAGGTTGTTGCCCCTTCTCTGAGGTAAAGTAATTTTGGATTTACCTTGTGGGCTTATGGGGACACACTTACCACTTTCAGAGGTGTATGGGGTGTGAAGCTGCCATTCAAGAGTGTTTTGAATGTATAGCACTGAGGATTTGCATTTTCTCACTCTCTCGTTATGTTTTCAGTGGAATTGCAGTTTATGTTTTGAAATATCATTGTTCTCAGCATTTGAATTTGCAGTTCAGATAGGGAGACACTTTTCTTAGGTTCATGTGTCCATAAGTGTTTACTAGGCTAATGACGACAGGAGCCTTGTTAAGCCTAACCATCCATCCCAAATTCCAAATCTCTGACAAGTTCTGATACCCTTGATAAGTGTAAGCAGGGGTTTGGGAGATGAAACATTTACAATGAGGGGCCTGAGAGGTGAACCATTTATAGGTTGCCTTTGTCAGTTAGAGACATAGGTGCCAAATCAGTGATACATTTTTTGTTTCCCATCCAATTGTCCAAGTTGCACTGGAATTGGGTTAGGGAGGAACTCTGCTTCACATGGATGAGAAGTCTGTTGCAGAGATAGGGTAGTCTCTAGGATACATACCTGACTCTTCAGCAGGTCCTATTTATATCACAGGCAAGCTTTAAGTCTTTGGAATGGGTAATTCTGGTGCTGTTTGTTCTGTGGATATGCATGAGGTCCATCAGAGTGGGGTATGACAATGCCCTGTATGCCAGGCATAGATCTTCCCTCAAAAGCCTGTAGGAGACAGAACATAGGGATAGGGCCTTGAGGCGGCCTGTGGAGGTCATTTTACTTACACCCTGTATTCTTTCAGTAAGGAACCTCTGTGGACTTATCAATTGTTGGATATGCCTGGTTAGATGAATACCAAAGGGGGCATTGTGCTCAATGATAGGTCTGATAAATGATTAATGCAGTGGAACAATGACTTCCTTGGACTTAGATGCCATACCTTTGTTTATATGTTGTGCAACATAGAATGATTTCCTCGCCACTGTAGACACGTGATGATCAAAGGCTAGATTACTATCTATGTTTGTCCCTAAGTCCCTGACTACTGGGTCAACTCTAAGGGGTGTGTTGTCAATATGATAGTTACCAGGGGTGGATGACTTCCCAAAGGATACTATTATGCATTTCTTAGCATTTAGTTTTAGTCCGTGGCTCTGACACCAGTTGTTTGTCTGTGTCAACCCTTTCTAGAAAACATTTGTGTCGGTGTGGGATTCAATGGCAGCTCTTAATTTGCAATCATCTGCAAATTTAGTCAGCCAGAGACCACTGACAATGGATTGACTTCAGAGAAGTAAATGTCAAAAAGGAGCAGTCCAAACCAATCCCTGAGGGACTCCAGTTGTGACTGGATACTTTGTAGAGGTGGACTCCCAAATTCTAGCTTCCTGGGTCCTGTCTGTGAGCCAGTTGGCTATCCACTGGGTGACATATGGGTTTGTACATAACCTCTTGAGTTTGTCAACAATGCCGGAGTGGGGTATTGTGTCAAATGCATTGGCCAGGTCAAGGTAGGCAGTGTGAACCATTTTGTCCTCATCCATTGCTTTCATCTCAAAGAAGTCCACCAAGTTCAGTAGGCATGATCTGACCTTGACGAAACCAAACTGGGTTTGATCCAGTGTCTGGAGGTTTAGTATATTACTATTGATCATTTCCATGATAATCCTTTCCATGGTTTTATATATAAGACCAATGAGACTTATGGGTCTGCAGTTTCCAGGGTCTGTAGATGGCCCATCTTTGTGTAGAGAGATGGCTATTACTGTTCTCCATTCATAAGGCTCAAAGCCTGTTTGGAGGGTACCATTAAAGAGCAATTCCAGAGGGCCTGATAGGTCATGTTTCATGCTAATTAGAAGACATTCTGGGATATTGTCTGGGCCCATTGATGTAGTGTTCTTGGTCTTGGACAGAGCATTAAGAACCTGTCCCCTAGTGAAAGCAGAGAGAGTTATATTTCCTGAGGGAAGGTTGAGAGAGGTGGGTAAAGTTGGAGCTGAATTTATCAGCCAGTATGTTTGCTATAAGTTCTGGCTCAGTATAGGTGGCTCCATTTACAATGAGCTGTGCACACAAGTGTATTGCCTTTTGAGGTTGTAGACATAGCTAAAGAATGCCTTGTGGTTGTCCTTGTGCTGGGAGACCAAATTTACCTAAAATTTGGCTTTGGTAGACTTTATTTGTCCTCTTGATTTGTTTGTTTAATTTGATGAGAGTGCTTTTATCCTGCCGGGTGCTGCACCTGCTAATTTTTGCCATGATTTTCTTCCTCCTATTATACAGCCTATTGATTTTGTGGCTTGTTTTTCGAGTTAGTTCTGTACTTCTTCCTGGTGGGTACAGCTGCCTCTATGCTATTAACATGTTTGTACAGGGTTTCTGTGAACAGTTCTGCATAGGAAACAGTGTTCTCCGGGTTTATGTGGGCTTCAAATTTTGCCAGGTTATCACTTAATAGAGGGACGTTAGCCTTAGAGTAGTTCCTGAATATTCCAGGTTTAGTCCATGTAAATATATGACACTGCATTTTAATCTTCATGATCTTTGTAAATGGACTGGAGTCATTACTGCACCTTAATCTCATCTCTGAAATATTTACATGTGTAAGCTTTGCTCTACAGCTATGTTTAATTCATTCTGTACCCTCTTAAGGAATGTATGGATTGTGATTTATTACTTTAGCTTTTGTTTTGAAAAACATTCTACCCTTTCTGTAAAAAAAAAGTTTGTAAAAGGTTTACGTAAATTTAAATAAAATCCCTTACACAACAATATTTGTTCATGTAAAATGTATTCCGCTAAAAGATTTTGTACCAAATCAGGTAGTACAAAGAAATGAAAGATATAAAGTATGGTAGAAATTAATTGCAGGTATATGAGGAACAGATGCAATATTGTTGAATGTTAATTTCTTGTGTAGATATTTTTTGTTAACTGATTTTAAATGTTGCAGTGATAGCAAAAAATGCAATACAGGAAAGCAAAACATGGAAGTGTGTATATATATATATATATATATGTGTGTGTGTGTGTGTGTGTGTGTGTGTGTGTGTGTGTGTGTGGGTGTGTACAGACATATATGTTACTAACACTCATATGTGAACAAAAATGTTTTTTATTTATTTTTGTTGACTGGGTTCACCTATCAATTTTCATTTTCAGTAGTATTACATATCTGAGTTGCTATCACTTTAAGCAGTCCCAAATGTAATGCTTTTTGCTCTTATTTCAGTAGCCATGATTAAATGGACACACATCACTAGCTGTGTCACAAAGTGAGAAACCTGCAGATCACCTTCACTGAATTAGGACCTGCTGAGCATGGCAAATATTTGAAATGTCAATCCATTTGATAATGTCAGAGGCCCTCAAATACCATTGAACTGCACAAAAAAAACATTCATTGCATGCAAAGGAATATTAACTTCCATTTTCTTTCAGCTAAAAAAAACTGTACTTTAAAATGAACAGCAAATCCCCTGAAGAGATGACTAGGTCAAAAGATTTAATAATTCAAGGAATGACATGCTTCCATAATTTTTTAACTTAACATGCTAGCATGAATAAAAATGGTCCAGTAATGAAAGTTTATTTCAGACTAGTAAAATAAATGGTGTCTCAGTAAAAAGTAATGCCTTTCAGGAACATATTATTGAATAAAATCAACACATGCACACACACACACACACACACACACACACACACACACACACACACACACATTATTTTTGTGTATGAAATAGATTCATAATTCCTGTGTGTGTGTGTGTGTGTGTGTGTGTGTGTGTGTGCCTGCCTCTGTGTGTGTGTGTGTGTGTGTGTGTGTGTGTGTGTGTGTGTGTGTGTGTGTGTGTGTGTGTGTGTGTGTGTGTGTGTGCGCGTGTGCATGTGTGTGTGTGTGTGTGTGTGTGTGTGTGTGTGTGTGTGTGTGTGTGTGTGTGTGTGTGTGTGTGTGTGTGTGTGTACTATTAATGAGGATAACAATATATAAGTTACAGTAAGAAGACAGATTTAACATGTATTTTTTAAGCAGAAGTAGAATAGAATTAGATACCTTCTTTGATGAGCATTGGTTTTAGGTAATAAGGTAATGAGGTTACGCATGAATATTTCTTAATTGCAGAAATGTGTGGCATGCAGGACTATAGCAGGTCTTGAGTGACATGCATTCTGCCTGGGAGCTGCACCAAGAAATATATTGTAGTCATTTGGTGTCTTCAGATGATAGACTGAACTGAGCAGAGTTCATATGCAGAATAACTGCACATTGCCAAAGACAAGGTGGTACAGCACAGATTTATAGTATGTGCATCTATTTTTTGTTTTGGTGAAATAGGATTCCCGTCAGTGCTCTAAAGAAGACATGATCAGGAAGTTGAAAGCATGCATTGCAGAGAAGTTACAGATGAAACACAAATATAAATGCATTAAGAACTTTAACCCTAAGCATAAAAACACAAAGCACAAAACAAAAAAACATGTAAGCAAGGTCTTGATAAAATAAATGCACTATTACATTTTAGTGTTAAATGAATTTAAGAATAAAATTATTCAATTATTACATTGTAGTTAGAAATGACTGCCAGAATCTCATCTATGGCCCTTTTCATTGATGAGCTGGTCAATAATTTGGGGTATAAACAATTGTGTGTACTTTCCTGCTTAGATACACTGTAAAACAGAAATGCAATCACACATTTAATGAACAAAACAGTGTATAATATAAGTCTAGGCTTTTATATAAATAAAAGACAAATTGAGAAATGTCAAAATATTTATTTTCTGTGTATGCACAATACAGGTGCATGCTTTCTTTCAAAACTAAGCTTGTACTTCAGTTATACCACTGTAAAATAATAACTATAAACCTTGATTGACCTCTGACTATGAAGTAGCTAACCTGGGTACTATAAGTGTCCTGAGCAGTGGAGGAGCCAGGTAGAGAAGGGGAAGGAATGAAGAGGCAACACATGCTTTCCTCCCCTATGGTGAAACTAAGGGGCATGTCCTTTCAAAATCTATCCTGTGTGCAGGCCTAAGGGTCTACATCACTCACAGAAGTGAATGATAGTCCCACGTTGTGCTCATATCTGGAGCATTTCTCCCCAGGCCTCCGCTGAAAACAGGCTCTGTGGAACCTAGTCGGACTTTCCCGGTCAACAAATGATAAATAAATAAATAAAATAAAAATAAATATGATGCCAATGATGTCACTGTGCAGTTAGGGCACTCCATGGCATATAAGACCAGTGAATATGATGCTGTACTCCACTATATTCTACTTCCACTTCCCATCTCACCACTGGTTTACTGGCCAGCTGATAGCCAGCAGGTGGGGTAAAAAGTAACTACTGTGGTTAAAAAAGACAAAACAAAAAATTAAGCTTAAAACAAAAAAACACAGAACTACAAGGTGCTCAGAAATAGACAAATCCAGTAAATAACCTCAGCACAGGTGTTCAAAGGACTACAACAAGTGACAAAAGAAAGAACTGGCAGCTTTATTAAAAATCAAAAATACATTCTAAGATCAGTGTTACCAAATAACAAAAAATATGCACAAGTATACACACAAAGGTAGTGCACCAAAGGGGTACATGCTACTCCCATAGCTACAGCCTTATGTTGTCTAAAATACTCTCCCTCAAAATATACAAAGTTGTATTTCAAAACAACCTCATCAGTGAAACCTGTGTTTTTATATCTATGGTGCTGAACTCCTGGTTCCCGCAGTATCAGTAGATGTGGTTTCCACAATATTGAACCTGTGCATGTGTCTTGTTGTTTCCTAATGTGGTTTTGTATTGGTGGGAAGCTAGCTATGTGTTTTTTGCAGAGTAGCTTTCAGTTCTGCACAGGATATTACAGATTTTTGGATGATGTGTTTATTGTAAGGAAAGGTACCAAGGAGCAATTTTTTTCTGTAAGGTTTAAGAGCACCACTGATGACAAGAAAGCTGCATTTTTGGATATGTACCTAAGTAGGGGAGTTCACAATGGGATTGGCACTAATATATACAAGAAACTAACCTTTAGTAATTCATTATTAGACCAACAGTGGACACCCATATCATCAAAGAACAGAATAGTTGAGTCAGTTTATTAAACTCTAAAGACTGATATCAGATTATAACACTTTTAAGGACAAATCAAGTTACAGAAATGTTATTGGAAAGAGACTACTCTATAGTAAACTACAACAGGAGGTTGAATATTTGAGAAAGATGGTGTATGATCCCATTATAAAAACAGGGTTAGTCAGCATGAAATAAGATTTAGGCAAGGATTGAACCAACAATGAAGAGACAAAATTTACTAATTTGTTGGTCCTGTACTATACCACTGATACTAATATTATTAGGCAAATTGTTAATAAGCATTGGAATTTTTTTTTTGAGAATTTAGGGGCACCAAAATAAATATTTGGGAATTTACCTACAATGGTGTTTAAAAGAAAGGCTAAAATAAAAAATTAACTTGAGCACCCCCTCGGTTCAACACAAAGGGAAGTTATGGGCATAAAGAAATGTGCAGGTTGTGCAAATGTCAGTTTATTGATGTTTATGAGAAGGGATCCCTGTTTATGAGAAGTGAACCCATTAAGTGTTGGAGGAATAAGGGGCAATTTAATTGTAATACTGCCTGGGTTGTTTACCTTGCCAGTTGCTATTTAGGTGAAGCATTTTAAATTTGCAAGACTTTGAAATCCCTGAGGAAAAGAATTTACCAACATATATATATAGTGTCAATGAAAAATGATAGACGTGCACTTTCAAGACATTGTAATATATGAAAGTACTGGAGAAGATTTTTATTTCGAGTTCTGGAACAGGTACAAGTTCTAGAACATGGGGTGATTGGAAAACCAGGCTTGAAAAAAATAACTTATCTGGCAGATGAGAATCAGTGCTACAAATTTGACAGGTTTAGATGACAGGAGTTCTACAGCAAGCTTGCTTCAAATGAGAGCATCCGAACTTTTAAAAATATGTTGATATTTTACAGGTACAGGTAGATGGTTTAGTACGAACAAAAGTGTAGTCCCAGATGAATGAACATTTGCTGTTTTAACTTGACTGAGTGTTGTTTGTTGATTTTATTGACAGGTGTATCACAAAATGAAACAATCGTCTTGTTATCCAATGAAATTGTTGCACACCTATTCAGTGATGAGTTGGATGATTTAGTTTGTTAAGTAGTTTACTAGCATTCTAGCATCTGAAGAAGTCCCAAGTACTAGTAGGGATGAAACTGCTTAACTGTTGGTGCACTAGCTTTGTGTTTGTACTTGTGCATTGTTTTTGTTACCTGCTAACATTGATCTTAGAATGTATTTTTGATTTTTAATAAATCTGCCAGTTCATCTGTTGTCAGTTGCTGGGAGACCTTTGAGCACCTGTGCTGAGAGGATTAAAAAATATTAAGCTGGAAAAAAGGCAGCATATAGTGGTGTTTTGCATCATTTTTTTCATACAGTTTGTACATAAAGCAGACCTTAAAAATGTTATCGGTACTCTGATTTGAAATTTTTCTGATGAACTTACACAGTTCACTCTAAGCTTAAACAAACATAAGCTGACATATTAAATGACACACAAAAAGGTCACAGGAATTCATATGTAGTGTAGTGTACTATATGATTATTTCTTTTTTTCTTTGAGTTTTAGGTTTCTGGTTCTCTGTAAGGTTAGTGCAGTGTTGCAGATATTAGCATTACTACTTTGCAGTGCTTGGCTTCTCACTTCAGTTCTCAGCAGGAGCACTTTCTATATGATGTTTGCACATCTTCCCTGTGAAATTAGGGGATTTCCCTGTGTGATCTTGCCCCCTCCCACACACACACACACATCACAAGGTATGTTGCATTCAAACTGGTGCTCCACAAAACTGTCTGTAGGTGCACAAGTCATGTATAAGTTGCAGTTTGCACTTCAAAATGGATTGATGATAAGACAACATTAGTTTCTGTCTGTTATGTTCACTATGTGCCAAAATGGGAAGTGGGTGAATTGGCATAATGGTTAAGGTGTTTGCTTCATAAACATAGAGTACAAGGTTTGAGTCACACCGAGGGGAACTGACTAAACTTAAAATGATCCACAAAGGCATCTAGCCTTTGAAAGTATAAGCCCATAGGCCTCTCCTCCCCAGCTACCCCCAGTTAAATTTAACAACTAACAAAAGAATGAATAAATATCACTGTTATTCTTGACAATATTCATAATTTATGAAAATGATAATATATCTCTAAAACATTCCTCTGCAGTAACTATTTCAATGTCCTACCTCTGCCCCATTACATATGAATTCTATCCTGAAGGCAACCCAAAATAAGTACTTCACCTAACCTGTAGTTTAATGAAGTAGCAGGTAGGTGCCTCACTGTGGGCCTGTCATTTCCCATAAAATGTTCTGGCATCAGGTTAGAAAATATAGCTGAGAAGTCATTTGACAAGCTACACTCATGAGTGGAATTTTTTCAGAAGACAGCTCATATCCAGAAACATACTTTTGGCTACCAAGAAAAGGCAAACTCACTACAGCTCTCAAAGTCGACTCTCCACGGATATAATTTTTTATAATGAGTGGTCAACAGCTCAAGCAAAAGATACCAACAGGTCAAATATGTCTAAGAAAAATTCCATTATGGGGAGATTCAAGAATTATGCCTAATAGTGCATCTGTTCCCAGTCAGCTATTAATTGATTTTTTTCAGTTATTTAATGGAACCAAAATTCCTGATTTAATATTTAGATCCTGAGATGACTGGTAGTGAGCTAATTTTAGGATAGTTTCACAAATGTGTTTCTTTGTGATGCTAAGTTGCACATATATTAAAATGTACTCTGCATGGGTTAATCAATTTCTATGCCTTCATTTTTATTTATAGGCTTGTAAAACCTATACCCACCTTGCAATGAGGTATGTGTATCATAGATGCATATTAAATAGGTTCATAAGTATATACTAGGCTAATGACCACTATGTCCCTTAAAAGCCTAGCCATGCAACCCATATGTAACTCAAAAATTTGATGTATATTTAATTTACATGGGTTGATCTACTGACTTCCTGTGTGTGTCAGAGACATAGGAGTTAGACCAGGGGTGAATTTCTGATAATACATCCATTAGTTTGAGCTGTGTGTAAATAGGGAAAGGGAGGAACTCTGCTTCACGTGGACAGGGAGCCTGTTCTAGAGAATGGGAATTCTCTGAGAAACATATCTGTCTCTCCAACATGTCCTAAGACAGTAACAGTGAGAGGAAGAGCATTTTTTTACAACAAAAAATCAGTGAAATGCATACATAAAAACAAGAAACAAAAGCAATCACTCAGAATAACAAGTGCGATTTAGCAATCAAGGGTGTTTAACTTTGCCTGGATGACACTGGATACAAGTAAAACACTTCTGGAATGCAGACTAGGACTACAAGCTTTTCTGAGCTCCAGGAAAATGAGCAGGAGACAGTATGTACTAAAGGAGGTTTACTTAGGAACAATACTGGCTTGCTGGCTGGGCACACATAAAAGCAGGAAAACAATAAGAGGGAAGAGTACATAAATAGCTTATACAGTTCTCAATAGCAATGAAAGAGGTGAGGGAGGGACTTTGGAAATCAGACAACCATAAGGCATGGAGAGCAGGGACACAGCCTTATAAAACAACAACAGTAGAAGGGTGGGAGGTTAGGAAATTTTCAGGGAACAAGTAGGCTAGCTCCAGAGGCTAGCAATCAAATAAAGGGAATATTGGAGCTCTTTCAGAGATTTTAGCTTAATGTGTTAGTGGGGTATGGGGCAGACACAGAATGCAAGCAGATAAATGATAACCAGAATAAGCAAAATATAAAAGCTCTGAAGCACAAACCGGAGCAGAGACAATTCTCTCACTATTGAACTTCTACTACAGTTTAAGGTACCAGAATATTCAAAAATTTGCTGGTAATGCTGCTCATGGAAAAAAAATGTAATAAACAATTAAGACAGAAATCTGGAAGTAGTAGTATGCAGTTCTGCCACAACTGTGATTTAAACTACAAGATACAAACAGATGGCTTTTACAAGTAATGCTACTTATGGAAATAGACATGCACAATAATGCAGACACACAACCTTCCCACAACTGCTAACTAAAATACAAGACTGAGGTCCGGGAACAAACTGAAAAATGTAATCAAATAGAACACAGCAGAAAAGTACAAAGTAGTATTACCACATAGGTCACTATAAGTGCACTTAGATATTTAAGCAGAATTTAAATAATTAAAATAATTTAATTATATTTCTTTTTTTTTGGAAAAAAATGACTGAGAATATTCATTAATAAACTGAATATTTCTTTTTACAGTGATATGTGTTAATTCCAGGTCCACAGAAACCAGAGTATAACAGACAAAAAGTTATATTATTTTTTCATTCCAGCAAGTGCTAACTGATGTGTAATTGTCTATGTCTTGTTTTATATGGTGTAGGCATGGTTCCCCATAGTCTAAAGAAGAAGAAGTAAAAGTTGCTTAATGTGTTTATTTAGAAAAGTTAATAAAAGTGTGTGTGTGTGTGTGTCTTTTGGCTTTTCCCGGTTAGAGGTCGCCACAGAGGAACTCCGGTCCGCTAATGATTAGTAGTTGATTTTTACGTGCCGAGTTACCAGCCCTGATGCACAACCTTCAACGAAAGTAAGCCCATTCACGCATGTCTCCAAGCAGAAGACGCTCTAGCTGAGAATCGAACCGGACAGTGTCTTATTGTGAGGCGACAACGCTACCGCAGCACCACCACCATGGGAAACGTGGCATAGAGAAAGCAAAGTAAGTAAACTAATGCCACCTATGACCACAAGTTGTCCTAGCAAAGCTAGTACTTGTACTGCAATACAAATAAACTATTCAGACATAGAAGAGTCTAATAATGCAAATATTTAGGTCAGCATTGACATTAAATCTGATGCCCTTAGCAACACTGTAATCAAAGACATACACAATATCTTGGCACCCTATATTGCCTACAGAACTGTCTGGCTCACACTACTCAAATTACATTTCATAGGTTCATAGGTTCATACTAGGCTATCTGCCCTAGGGCATTTATAAGCCTAGCCAGAGTGTGTTTGGCTTTCGCCACCCATTTTAAATTAATTTTGCTATGCCCTTTTTCGAGGTTAGTATACTGTGCCTCTGTCTAACAGTGACACAGAAGTGATACCCGGGGTAAACCTACGATCTGCCATCCACTCATCAAGATTCCTCTTGAAGAGAGTCAATGAGGGACTCTGCCTAACCTGGACTGGGATTTTATTCCATAGTGAAGGGAGCCTCTGGGTTATGAATCTGTCCCTCCAGCATGTCCTATTTATTTCAGTGCTGAGGTTCAAGTCTCTCCAGTGCGTAGCTCGATAGGATTTGGATTTTCTGAGGTGCAGCATGTCCATTAATTCCGGGTTGGACATGGCTTTATACGTCAGGCACAGATCGCCTCTGAGCAGGCGGTATGCCACTGAGTAGAGCTGGAGTTTCTTTAACCGGGCAGCGTATGGCATCTGTTTGAGCCCTATGATCCTCTTGGTGAGGTACTTTTGGGGTCTTTCCAGTTGCTGCAGGTATCTGGTAAGGTACATTCCAAAAGGGGCATTGTACTCAATTATGGGCCTGATGAGGGATGATTAAAGAGGCACGATGACCTCCCCTGATCTAGATGTGAATCCCTTCATGATTAGGTGGGCTATATAAAATGTTTTTCTAACCACTTTGGCCACGTGGTTGTCAAATGAGAGATTGCTATCAACTTGGGTCCCCAGGTCCCTAATTACTTCTTCTGTACTTAATGGATTACCACCTATGTGGTAATTTGTGGGCACTTTGTTTTTGCCAAAGGAGATGACTATACACTTTTTGGTGTTTAGCTTGAGGCCATGGCTCTGGCACCAGTTGTCTGTTTCTATGAGGCCCTTTTGGAGGATGCTTGTGTTGGCTGGAGAGTTGATTATGGTGCCCAGTTTGCAGTCATCTGTGAACGTAGTCAGCCACAGTCCTTCTCTGTTGGCCTGTACCTCCAAGAAATATATACAGAACAAGAGAGGTCCCAGGACTGAGCCTTGTGGGACGCCACTTGTAACTGGTTTGGAGTCTGACATGGCTCCAGCAATTCTAACCATGTGGGTTCTGTCCTTGAGCCAGTTTGCAACCCATCTAGTGACATAGGGGTTTATATTTAAGCTGGTGAGCTTATCTATAATGCCCGAGTGGGGTATTGTATCGAAGGCTTTTGCGAGGTCCAGGTAGGCTGTGTGGACCACCTTCCCCTCGTCAATGGCCTTGCTGACTGTTTCAAAGAAATCAACCAGGTTTAAAAGGCAGGATCTGCCCTTAACAAAGCTGAACTGGGTAGAATCCAGTGTCTGTAGGTCCCCAATATCTTTATTTATGAGGTCCATAATGATCCTTTCCATAGCTTTGCAGACCAAGCTAGTCAGGCTTATGGGGCGATAGTTTCCAGGATCCATTGAGGCACCACCTTTGTGGAGAGGGACCACTGTTGCTGTATGCCACTCTTTGGGTACATATCCTGTAGTAAGGCTGAGATTGAACAGTAGTTTTATGTTTGGGTTTAGCTCTTCTTGGAGTTCATGTAGGACGCAGCCCGGGACACCGTCTGGTCCCATTGATGCTGTGTTTTTTGCTTTGGAGAGGGCAGCTCTTACCTGAGCATCTGAGATGTCAGGGGGGCAGCACTCTGCTGGGATAAATATTTGCCCTTTTGGTGGGGAGGGGGGAGAAGTTTGCGCTGAACCTGTCAGCTAGGATGTTGGCAATGTCTGTGGGTTCAGTGTATTTTTTGTCATTTTGGACTAATTCTGAGCATATCTGGGAATTCCCACCCAGGTTCCTAACATAACTACAGAAAGCTTTGTGATTATCCTTAGTGTCCTGTGCAATTTTTCTCTCGAAGCTGGCCTTAGATGATTTTATGAGTGCCCGTAGTTTTTTACTAATACTGATCAGAGATGCCTTCCCTTTTTGGGATTTTGCTCTATCATGTAGTAGCTTCCTCCTTCTATTGTATAGTTTGTATATGGCTGGGGTCCACCAGACAGGACGTCTGCCTTTGGAAGATTGGGTCTTGGTTTTATTTGGGATTGCATGATCCATGCATTCCTGAAGGTGTTCATAGAATGCATTTATAAAGGATTCTGCGGTCTGGGCCGTATTTTCCACAGGTCCGGGGGCTTTGAAGGATTCCACCTCAGTTTTGAGGAGTGTGAAATTTGCTTTAGAGAAGTTTTTCACTGTGGTTTTCAGGGCAGGGGGTGGAGTCGGGATGTGAATATCCAGTGAGATTAGTTTATGGTCTGATCTTACCAGTGAGGGATACACTTCTGGTCTGGAGCATAGAGTCCCCATGTTGGTGATGATCAGGTCTAGTATGTTTTCACCTCTTGTGGGAGTGGTAACAAGTTGTTCCATAGCATTTGAGTTTATAAATTCTAGGAACCTTTGGGCTAGGGTGTTGGAGCTAGAGTAATGCTCCCAGGCTATGTTTGGGTAGTTGAAGTCGCCCAATATAATGGTGTTTGGAGAGACCTTCATATTTTCCAGTGTTCTCAGGAAGGCCGAGTGGGGTTCCTGGGTTTGGGAGGGTGGTCTGTAGCAGGCTATAAACTGAAAGGCAGTTTTACTCACTGTTAGTTGCACATGGATAGTCTCTGATGCTTCGTGCTGTGCCACCAACCTGGAGGTGTGGATATCTTTGACGAATATTGATACTCCCCCTCCTTTTGTGGTACAGTCCAAGATTTGGGGCCGAAAAGCATGGTATGAGGTATAACCTGGTAGTGCTGGGGTGCTCTTGGGAGCCTTGAACCAGGTTTCTGTTACTGCACAGATATCGATGTTCTCCATGCTAGGGAGAGTTTCGAGTGCTTGCACCTTGAGGTTTAGACTTCTGGCATTGAGTAGCATTACTCTTAGTTTCTTGTCCCTTGTGATACCTATGTAGGTGGGTTTGTCTTTTGAGCCTTGCCTAAAAAAGGCACTATGGGGGTAGCAAGAGCCTTTGCCAATATCCGAAAGCCCAGGGGTGACAGGTGCAAGCCGTCCCTAGCGAAGCATCGTGGCTTGTCGAGCATGTCATCCTAGGCTGACAGGCATTGGATCCCCTTTGAATGACACCAATACTTAAGCCAATTGTTGAAATTGATCATCTTGTCTTCGTATTGTGGCATCATTCTTGGTGAGGGTAAGATGCTACTCAAGGTCAGGGTCATACCGGCCTGGGCTACATGCTCAGAGAGCTCCTCTATGTCTCTTTTCATGTAGTCCAGGGAGGTACATCTCAGGTCATTCACACCAGCATGGACAATGACTGAGTCATATTTGTACTTGCCTTTGAGTGACCTGAGTGCTTGTGTTATGTGGCTTATCCTAGCGCCCGACAGGCAGCTCACCGTGACCTTCTCCTTGTTCAGCTTGGTGAGCGGGACGTCAGTGTGCCTGACGATAGAGTCACCTATTACAAGTGTATCAGGTGTGTTGTTTAGCCTTAAGGGCTGTGACTATTCAGCACACTGGCTTTGTGAGCTATGTGTTGCACGTGTTTTGTTTTGGGGTAGCGGTTGCTTGGGTGTCTGCTTTGGAGGTCTCTGCTGCTTAGGCAGATTTTTATTTAGAGCCTCCGAGTATGTTTTTGTGTGTTTATCTGTTTGGTTTGCTGTTGTGGTAGATCTATGTGAGACTGGAATTGTAGTGAGTGTGGTTTCTTTCTCCTCCTGACTGGTTTCGCCAGTACTGAGTTGAGAGAGCTTAGCCTCCAGTATGGCTATATGGTTGCATCTCTCACATGTGTTGGAATTTGTTGGGAGGAGGAGATGGTTGTCTGTGTACATGAGGCAGTTGTAACATTGCCTCAAGATTCCCAGATTCACCAGCTGGACCGGAGAGGAGATTGACAACTGACCTTTGTAATGCATTCCTCACACCCAGGCTCAGCTACAGAGTAACTTCCATTGATAATCTAATCAAAACCAGTAACATTAAACTATTCTGTCACACAACGGATTATTAATATATTAGCAAAATTGTATGCAAAGCAGTTTGTCTCCACAAAGGTAATACATTGGTCTAGTGACGTCCAGGTAACCTCAGATACTGAAATTAAATTTCATTATATTGCAAAAGAACTATGCAAACTGGTTCCAAACAAGGCATGGGGGTGAGACTGAATTAGTAATAATGGCCTGAGAACACTTCATCATGAACTTATTGCATCATTATAGCTGTTCTTTACTACATCATACAAATATGTGGAGATTCCTCAAGATTGCCCTTGTTAAACCTGTCTTTAAGGGAAAGGGGAGTAGGACAAACCCAGAGTCATATAAACTCTTATGTTTACTTTCTTGTTGTGGAAAAATAATGAAGATGGTTATTCTGGATAAATTATTGTCAGAAATGGAAAGGTTAGGACTTGAAACCATGTATCAGCAAGCATATGTTGAAAATAATTTTATGACCACCTGTAATATGATGTTCTGTAACAATGCAGTCATGGGTGCTGGAACCATAGAGCCAGGGGGAGGGGGATGCCCCCCCCCATTTTTACAGCTGCAAGACCTGTCAAAAAATTAATGAAGTGGAGTTTTCACGCTAATGTGGATTCATGCGCAGAAGTTAAACTAAATAAACTAGCTGTTCTTGTTATTTTATTGCTCTGTGTTACAGGAGTTATGCTGCCGCTGTTCTGTTGGTGCTGCCAGAGTCAGAGTCATGCCAGTAGGGAGAGTTTTGTTCTTTTATTTGCAGGAGTTATGGTGCTCCCGTGTGTGTGTGTGTGTGTGTGTGTGTGTGTGTGTGTGTGTGTGTGTGTGTGTGTGTGTGTGTGTGTGTGTGTGTGCGTGTGTGCAAAATGCCCCAGTTAGGTATTTTGTGTGTGTGTGTGTGTGTGTGTGTGTGTGTGTGTGTGTGTGTGTGTGTGTGTGTGTGTGTGTGTGTGTGTGTGTGTGTGTGTGTGTGTGTGTGTGTGTGTGTGTGTGTGTGTGTGTGTGTGTGTGTAAAATGCCCCAGTATAAAATGCCCCAGTTAAGTATACCTTGTGGTTAGTATTACTCAGGCTCAAACAAGAACCTGAATTCTCTACCCATACCACCACTTATGATTTAGGGAGTTGAGTCCATAGCTCTCAACTGTCCTGATTTTCACAGAATATTTGGCTTATACTTTTGGTCTGTTCCCCTTAAAATTTGTATTTTTCTGGCAAGTCAGTGAGAACTGAATTCACTAAATAATGATACCCCTTTAAGTTTTAGTCTTCCTGTCTTTCAGGAAACACATGGTAATACAAAACACTTTATTTTAGCAACTTTCTAAGATTATACAAGCAATATTTAAAATGTGTCCCTGGTTTTGGGCCTTTGCCCCCCCCCAAATAAATGTTGTCTTTTTCCAGATTTCTTGTGCTGTGAAGTTAAGAGATTTAGTTGAGTGTCAAGTGGATTTTACAAGGAGCTGAGAGCTTCAGGGGAAGAGAAGTTTAGTGCTACTTATGCTAAGTTGCTTGCATTGTTAGTAGCACAACAGGTAGTATACTTGCTTTTGATGCAGAAGGCTGTGGGTTCTACTCACAATATGCAGGTGGATCACTGATAATTACTGTGTTGCACTTTAAAGGGAGTGGATGCTGCAATCTTATGAATGTCCTCCTTTGGAGGAGTTACCTAATAACTGTGTTCCTGTTATCAGTTTGCCATCCATTCCCCATTGCAAAATTATTATCTTTATCATTTTTTTTAATGTAACACAGGCAATTTATTCTTCAAGGGAAGCAGTCACTTTATTTGTAGATGAAACAATGAAATATAAAGTTGTTTGCTAGCAGCAACATCTTCATTAGTTACAGATCCCTTTAATGTGGAATTATTTAGATGACTTACTTCTGCAGAGGTTTTGCCTATTTGCTGATATTAGTGGATTGTAATGACAGAAGTTTGAGTGGCCTTTTATGGTTGAACTTTTCCGAAATGGGCAGTTTTGTCATTATTGGTTCATACATTTTGTTTCATTGTTTACTAGAAGACTGTTCCAAACTACAAATTTAAAACACATTCTAACAAGTGGTGCTGTATTATACAGGGAATATAATTTTATACAATCAGGTTAATACAATCAGGAAGGTGAATCAAATAATGTATGCATGTATGCTTGCTCATAGGATGCAGGAGATCAAAACAGGGGAAAAGATCAGTCACCAATGGAGTCCCCAAGGGTTTAATGATGAGACTTTTTCTGTTTGGCATATACATCTCAAAAGTAGAAGGAAATACCAAAGGACTTTGGGCGACTATGTTTGAGATAACTGCAAGCTGGGAGCAGTTATTGAATCCCCAAATGACTTAGCCATCATGCAAGAAGGTTTGTCCCAAACAATAACTGGTGCCAGAATCATGAATTGAAACTAAACTCCAAGAAATACAAAATACAGTATTGTATCCTTTGGGAAGCCGTCTACTCCAGGGAACTGCCAAATTGACAATGCCCCCTAAGAACTGACCCAGTTGTTTGGCATTTGGGAACTTTTGTGTACAGTGACCTAACTTTTGACCAACATGTGCCCAGAGTCATAAGAAAGTCTTTCTATATTGCACAGTTTATAAACACATTGATTTTGACTAGATCTAGAGATGTTATTGCCCCTGTTTACAAAGCCTTCATTAGGTCAATCATTTTTCACAATTTCATTTTCACTTTTTCACACACTCCATTCTAATCCTAGCTAAATCATATTCTTCCCCAACTACCATCAAACCAGCCAACCTCAGTACCACTGACCTGGGCTTCTCACTGCAACCTGTTCCAATCTCCACTATTAAAAAGATGCTTACAAAACTTAAACCTACAGCCCTCTCTGCAGACAATCTACCAGCTGAGTTCCTAATGATTGCTGCTAATGCTATTGCATATCCCATAACAATCCTCATTAATCACTCTATAACTGAAAGCTTAGTTCCTTGCCTCTGGAAAATTGTCTATATCATCCCACTCCACAAAGGAGGTAACTCCAAAGAGCTATCTATCGACCAATCACCATACTTTCTCCATTATCCAAAATCCTTGAAAGATGTGTTCACACACAAATCTTAACTTTCCTAAACTCTCATAATCTACTAACTAAAACACAACATGGCTTCAGGGCTTCACACAGCACCACTACAGCTCTTATGTCCTTTACACACACAGTCAATAAACATAGGAACTATGGTAGCTATGTCTCAGCCATATTCTTAGACCTCTCCAAGGCCTTTGATATGGTATACCATAACAAACTCATTGACACACTTGTGGATTTAAATCTGAGCCCATCTACCACTTCCTGGTTCAGAAATGATCTAACAGGCAGACATCAGGCGGTAAGATGGCAACAGGAACTCTCCTCTTTACTACCAGTCTCACTAGGGGTCCCACAAGGTTCATTCCTTGGTCCACTACTGTTTTCTATATTTACCAACAAACTACCCACAGCCACACTCCATGCCTCCATCATACAATACACAGATGGTTCCACACTCATCTGCGCCTCTCCCTCCCAGGAGACCCTCCACACAATCCTCTTTTCTTGCTGTTGAGCATTGGCTCTCTGATTCACATCTTATACTAAACCCTGATAAGACTCAGCTTATTATTTTTCCACCCACACAACACTCCTCCCATACTATTAACTTTAACATTACCTCCAGCAACAACACAATCATATCACCAGTCACTCACACAAAAGTACTTGGCAATTATCATAAACAGCCAATTGAAATTTGACATACATATATCCACCACCACAAAAAAAAGTGTATAAAAAATGTGCCATGTTATATAGGAACAAACAGTTCCCAACCAACTCCACCAGAGCCACCACTGCATGTACCACCTTATTTCTACACTCTTATATGCATTATCAATATTCACCAATCTTTGAAAATCAGACCTTGTCATTCTTCAAACCTGCTATAATAAAACTGCCAAATTTGCAACAAATATGTCCCATCAAACACATCACTGCATTCCTCTAAAAGCTCTTGATTGGCTGGAACTTCCCAATCTCATTCTTTATAACCAACTTATAACAACTCACAAACTTCTTCACTCCCCTGACAAAATCCCTGCTTTCCAAAACCTATTTCACCCAAGCACTAAAGCTAGAGTTCTATGATCAAATCAAAAACTCCTACTAGAAGTAACAAAAAACAATAACTCCATTGGCACTTACCTGTACAGCAACACAGTTGCTAAGCAATGGAACAGCTTCCCCCAACATTACAACTATAACTACCCTCACCCCATTTAAAAAAGTCTTAAAATCTCATCTTCAACATCTCTGGTTATGTAACTGCAACATCTCAGACTAATCTCCTACTAGTACTTTCAATCTATTTATAAATCTCTCTATATATATTCATTTCCCACTCCATTACTTCTCCTTCCTTGCTTTACTTCCCAATATCATTTCTTCTGGTATATCTCTATACTTCCCTAAATGTCCTTTTCTATATCCATCTTACTTTACACCTTTGTATTATTCCTCTCTCTCTCTTTATATATATATATATATATATATATATATATATATATATATATATATATATATATATATCTGTAACCTTCCTACTTATCATACCTTTGACCTTGCCACCTACGACTCTCTATTAACCCCTCCTCTTTCTACTCATTATTTCCTATCTATACCTACTCCCTCTCTCTCCACTTAACACAATACCCTTCCTATCCAATCTATCATTTATACATATTTCTTCCTACCAGCTATTTTATATTGTATTTATATCCCATTCTTCTCTGAAGTATTTGTTGTCTAACTCAACTGTCTAATGTAATATTTTACTGTTTACTTGGGACTTTTCCCCCTGGGCCTCCACTGAAAAAGGCCATGTGTCCATTCGGACTTTTCCAATTAACAAATGTAAAATAAATAAATAAATAAATAAATAATAAATACATTTTGTATAATGCTCACTTTGGCATATCTGTCCAGACCCATGCAACAATTGGAATACCCACAGAGATACCTTACTAAAAGGATACAAGTCCTAAACAATAGGTCTTGCATGGATCACCTCAAAGATTTATCACTATACTCAGTATCCTACAGAGTGCTTAAAGGTGATGTGTCTGGCATACAAGGCATCTTCCAACCTAATGCAGATGGGCCTATTGAACATCAGCAAGTCAAATGGCATCAGAAATACTCAGTCCAGGTGTCTAAACTGAATATTGTGGAGAGATGGATATATATCACAGAGGCTACCACTGTTCCAGAACAGACTATCCATTCAAGTAAAACAAAGCTCGTCCTTGTCCATATTCAAATGCAACTTGAATCTAAGGATGGGTAATAGAAAATGTACTCCAGGATTGCCCATCATGCCACTAATGGATAGAGGCAGTTCCTAAATGCTGTATCCCTTACATGGGTCCCCTCAAATTATCTGTAGTATGAACACATTTATTCTCACTAGGGATAATATACAATTATCATCCATGGGATAGGTAAGACCAATAAGGAAATGTTAATTCAAGCACCAAAAGGGAAATTGGCTAAGCTTAAAATGTCCTCTAAGTTAACATATGTTGTGGTAGTAAATAGTTTTAAAAAATTGCCCTTTTTAGATCACTAAGTGCCCCTCTCACCTTCCGTGCCGCTCCCCCCCAATCTTCAACAGCTTCTGGCAGCTCTAAATACAGTAACAGCTATAAATGAAAAATTCTGCTGTGATGTAATTTATGTAGACATACCTTCACCATTTGATAGGAGCATATACAAAACACTGATCAATAAATTAGAATAATTAGGTATGGATGTAATCTTGATAAGATGGATAATTGGATGCTGTACAAATAAGACCTGAATAATATCATACAGCAAATGGACAGATGAAATTCAAGGTTACAGTCACAGTGTCCCACAGGGTTCTGTCCTGTACCCATACTTGATTAGATTGACTCCTGGATTTATTAAACTCCATGCAGGAATAGTGCTATTCCTGCATGGAGTGGTTTGTGTCCATGTAGAACAGCAGCGTGCCTTGCATATGCATGAAGGTTCACTGCTGTTTAACCTACACAGACACGAACTGTGAACGACTGCAGGGGGTGTGTCTGTGTAGTGCACGGACACTAAACATGCCCCCTGTACTCAGAAAGTGCCATACGGCACTTTCTAAGCCTTACTGGCATAATATTAGAACTTTGCTCTAATATTATGATAGTATTTTAGTGTCCGCAGACACTGAAATGAAAAAATGATCCTTTCAGCATCTGAGGACACTGAAATAAAAACGTCAGTAAGAAAGCAATGCAGGGGGTGTGTTAAAGGTTTTGTGACACACACCCTCATACCTCTCAACCTCTCAGCACAAGAAATCTGGATAAAGCCAAAAATAATGGGGGGCAAAGGCCCCCAAATAGGGATAAATTTTAAACGTTGCTCTGATAAACCCTTAGAAAGTGGCTAGAATAAAAGGAGTTGTGCTAACATACATTTCTGTAGGATATGAAGTCTGAAACCCAAATACTGGTCATCATACTGCTCAACCTCTTACAGCAAAAAAATCTGACAAAGTCTAAAATGATGGAGGGACAAATAGAGACAGATTTTAAATATTGCTCTCACACACTTAGAAAGCTGATAGATAACAGGATATGTATTAGCAGGAGTCTTTGAAGGATAGAAGCCTGAAAGCCAAATCAATGCCAGTATTTCATGATTGCAGTCCAAAGTAGTTGTCAGAACACCACAATATACACTAATATAACATAATAATATCATAATAATATATAACTTTTCTTACAGTAGCCTAAGGAATATTTAAGTGTAGCTAAGTGAGCATGCACATTATGGCCATCCGCTTAGTATAGCTTAAACATCTCATAGGCGCTAAATGCAAATAGACAGGTGAAAATTCCAGCCCAAGGTAATGTAGTGGTTAGAGCCATGGTTGTGCATGCAGGTGTTCACAATTCGAGTACCAAGACAGGCAATTTATTTTCCTATTTGAAAGTAGTATTAAAATTATTTTAGTAAACTTAAATTATGTAGCAACCTTTATTGTCAACAGGGTATTGTAGCAGTTCCAAAAGTGAAATGTCAGCGTAGACCTTATGTGAAACCCTCATATAAACACAGGTGCCCCATACATAGTCACACAAGAATATAATTTAATGAAAGCACATAGAAAGATTCATGGAAGGTAAACATAGAATTATAATCTACATATAAATATTATTTTATAATAAAAATGTATAAATATAATATGCTTAAACATGACGTCATCACTCTGTATCCATCAAACCTTGTCCTGGCAAATCTCGAACCCAGGATGCTGTCCTCTACAATCACAGCAAAATACCACTACACCATTTGAGCAGTGAAAAAAACTTAATACTTTAACAAACATATCATGCATTCTGGTCATTTAACATTAATGGATAAAAAAAAAACAACAGTCCCAACTGTCAAACCCATGATCCTGGGCACAATAGTCAGAGGAATATACCTCTACACCATCTTTGCTGCAAGAAATAATGTTTTTTCAAATATATCATGCAATAGAGGCATACAACATTAGGGAGAAAGCTTTGTGGAACCAGTCATGTATTGTATAAAGACATATACAGACACACACACACACACACACACACACACACACACACACATATATATATATATATATATATATATATATATATATATATATATATATATATATATATATATATATATATATATATATATATATATATATCTATATATATATATATATATATATATATATATATATATATATATATATATATATATATATATATATATATGTGTGTGTGTGTGTGTGTGTGTGTGTGTGTGTGTGTGTGTGTGTGTGTGCGTGTGTGTCTGATGGAACATATACATGAAAAAGTAGAGTCATAATATAGATATACATATATAAAAATATAAAGGAAGAAAAAATATATATATATATATATATATATATATATATATATATATATATATATATATATATATATATATATATATATATATATATATATATATATATATATGTATATATATTATATATATATAAATCATACAGTGCAGTTATACCTCAGAATAATCCCTCTCAACCTGTTAGAGCAAGAAACCTGTACAAATGCTGTAAGGGGGCGGGGGAGTGGGCCACATATATGGGACATATTTCAAATATTGCTATTACAAATGAAGACATTTGCTACAGCAACAAGGTGCATTTCAGCAAACAATTACTGAAGGATATGAAGATGGAAACTGAAATATTATGTCATTATTTATTGATATAAATCCATGGATAATTATCGTGATTTAGTAGACAAATACAAATAAATGTGGAACTGAACAAAAGTATGGGCCAAACATCCAGACAGTCTGTGAAAATCCTGGCAGTGGAATGGTATGCTCAGAACCCCTTAGTGTAATGAATCTGGACCAAGCCTGACAAAGTGGGGGGATAAAGGCATGAAAATAGGGACATATCCACAATACATCAGTAGATAAGCTGAGAAAGTTGATGTAGTAACACCGTATGTCCTAACATATATCGACTGAAATATCACAATTCCAGGACTCAATTGCTTCTCATTAGTTAGTGACCTCAATTCCCACATCATCCCACTGATGTGTCAGGAATACACAACAGTTATGGGGACCAGACCAAAGATATTGGCCAGACACCTGGACATCCTACAAATATGTGGACATAACACAACAGTAGGGAAACTACACTGAGCTACCGAGCAATGTCCAAACTACAATCAGACTGACATAACACTACGCAAGTCCAGCTCTGGGGCTGTACACATGCATTAGCAAATATAACAGGCACTTCAGGGATGTAAGACTACTGGAAAACACACCTTGGTGTGAAAGTGCATACCCCCAAAAAATGCACCACAGTCACAGCGACATACCAGTAAGCAAATTGAGCACTACAGTATAATGACTGTGTGAATAACAAAATCCCATTTGCCACTCACACATTACCCCTACATACACTGCCCCCCAAGTCACAGTGTAATGGGAATTGTGAGGTATTATGGGACATGTCACGGTTTGCATATACAAACATATACAAGCGATAGGGAACCAGAAACTGGAGTAGCATGCAGTCAGATAGAAAGGGCCCATGACACTCACATGTACCCCCTCCCTATACAGCCCGAGTAACATGTACACACTGCACTGCTACATAGTCCTGACAGACTTTTAACAATGGGCAGACATATACAGACCTTTCAAATGTACAGTTTCCTAGAGAATGTATAGGCACAGGACTCATATATATGGCCACTTCCTTGTTATATGTCTGGGGGTCTATGACATCACTGGGATGGTAGCAGGAATGACTGCAATAAATAATGATACTACATACTTCTGAACCTCTTAGTGCATGACATCTGGAAAAGCCTGACATAATTGGGGACAGAGGCCCAAACACAGAGGTATATTTGAAATATTGCTGTGATAAATGTAGACAGTTGCTGGTGTTACTGGCTTTGTTGTAACATATCTTTTTTGTGGGATAGGAAGTCAGTAACACCAATGGATGTTAACATTTACTGACTGCATTCCCCAGAGTATCCTACCAATTAGACAAGGACAACAATTGTCTGGGGAACAGACCAAACATATGAACCACACATCTGGACAGGGTCTAAGCCTCTGGACAGTGTAGTGGTCAGACTGCAGTGATGTAACAGAATGGAAATCCCCTGACAGCTGCCAAACATGTCACCCAGTACCTTATGAAGTGCAGTAAGGCCAACATGACTCTCCCCCACATCACCTCTGGGAAATTACCCATGTATATTCAAATATACCATGCATTAGTGAAAAGCAGAGAGTGATGCAACAATGTCCACCCAAAACATTTGTAACACAGTCACAGCAACATACCAGTACCCAAAATGAACTCTAGAGTAGAGCAACTGTCTAAACAAACATATCTTGATCACCAGTCAGATACTACACCAACATATACTGGCCCAATTCACAGTGTACTGGGAATCCTGAGGTGTTACAGGACATTTCACAGTCAGCCCCTACAAGCATACAGACATGATAGATTGCCAGCAGCTGTAACAGCATTCAGAGTCAGATAGATTTTTTCCCTACCCAGCCCAACAAACATCTACACACAACACTGCTACACAGTCTTGGCAGACTGTTCACAATGGCCAGACAGACATAACTGTCATATGTGCAGATGTCCACAGATTTACCAGGGTGTGGAACCATAATCTTGGCCACCACTGCATACCATGGCCAGGAGTCTGCCAGGTCATTGGCATGATAACTGGAGTACAGTTGGTATTTAATGATATACCATTCCTCTGCACCTTGTAGTGCAGGACATCTGGACAATGCATGACGTACTTGTGGGACAGAGCCCTGGAAAGAGGGACATATCACACATGATGGTGTTACAAACTGAAACAGTAGCTGGTGTTACATGTGTTGTTGTAACATAACATCCCTGAAAGCTATGATGTCTAGAACACCAATGGATGTCAACAGTTACTGACTACAATCCTCACATTATCCTACCAACCCCACAAAAACAGACATTGTTCAAGGAACAGACTAAGCATAACAGGCAATCATCTGGCCAGTCTGTGGATAACATGCCAGTTGAGAGGTATATCAGAGGCATACCACTGTCAGATGTCAAGTCACCAAGTATATGCATGTCCAAACAAACCCTGTCAGTCTAGCAACCCTCCATGTGTATAACAGCAATAATGAGATACAAAGTGTACCCAATTCTGGAGCTTTGTCCCCCATGTTATTGGCCTTTCTCCACATATCCTATCCTGTGAGGTATTTCCACTTACTGTCTGTGAAGCTGTAGCCTCACACCTCCACAATGCCCCCCTCACAGGCAAGGAAAATGGGCAAGGCCCACATGAAGGGCGTCCCATATGTTGGAACTAACAGCAGTGTCCAGGCTCACACCATAATATTATGTGGGCACTTACATAGCTTTATGGCCTCAGCAATACCAGACAGGACAACATCAACCCCCCCCCCAATGAAGGCTGAATGCCTGTGGTGGACAGCAGCAATACACAACTACCATTATAGGTGGAAATAATCGCAGGATGGTCCAAGAAGGAACAAGTGCCTCATTGAAAGCCATGTCACCTTGTTCTGCACAAGTAAATAAGGTCACAGGTGATGTACTCTAAGGGTGTCTTTGAGTGCAAACTTGAGACATTCACCAAGGCTAATCACTAGGCCTTCCAGATGTGTGTCTGCAATTCCAGAGGCAACACACATATTTGCTCTGTAGTGGTGATCAGTCACACTGCATACACATATGCCATGGATATAGGCAACTGGCTGCAAATGGGTGAAGTATAAACATCACTCCCCTGTCCCCCCATAGGTACACATGTGCATGTACAGCACCTGCCCCCATCCCCTCATGATCAGGAAGCAGGTCTGTAATCCCCTCTCAAAGGCAAAACATAGAGGTCTCCATAGGCCTGATGCCATTCCTGGCTGTATTCAACATGAACACAGGCATGGGCTCTCAGACCCATTCTGCAGTGTAGTCAACCATGGTCTGAGCACTAGCGTCATCCCATCTGCAGAGAGGACAGACATTTGATAGAAAACAGGTTATGCATTAGCATTAATGTTCAAAAGGATACAAGTCTGAAACTGAAAAGTATGCCATAATGTCATGACAGCAGTCATCAATGACATGGTTGAAAACTGCAATACTCTTTATTTAATATTGTAATATAATATAAATATCCAATAGGCAATAAATAAAAATATACAGCTCAAATCTCCAAACCAAGATAGTGTAGTGGTCAGAGTTCCATCTTTGCATGCAGGTGTACATGGTTGGAGTAATACAACAGGCAATCCAAAATTCATGGGAAAGCAGTGTTAAAAGTGCTATGTTCACATTAAAATATGTGGTAAGTTATTTTTGTCACCCAGGGTAGTGTAGTTAGTGTAAAATGGATGTGTGAGTGCATATAACATCTGAAAACATCCATGTATACTTGTGTCCTATACTGTATTGTTACACCCCTTGCTACTGTAATGAAAGCACATACATCCATGTCATGTAAGATAAATCATATACACTTACTAAATTAAGTCATTAGTGTGGTATATTATGAGAATGAACTGTGGGCAATGGTTAGCAATGCTCAGCTATGCTTATCAGGTTTAACAACACATTTATGTTGTCCTCACCCCTCTCTCTGGGGTTTGCGTGTCCAAATTCACCTGCAAAGTCTGTACAAATGCACAGCTGTTGCTGTATAAGAAATGGACAGCTATGGACCTTCTGCACACCTGTCCTGCACATCTGTAGTTATCTTTCATATTGTTTTTCCCTCTGCATACCCTTTTTCCACCACTTTCCTATCACCCCTTTCTCTTTTCTTTTAAATAATTAGTGCTGGTGTAAGCATGAGTAAGCTGTTGTAAGAGCAAAAAAATTATCAGCCCTGCCAGGTCTTGAACACAGGACCCTATACACCATAGTCAGAGCAATGCACCACTGCATCACTTGAGCTACCACAATTAGTTTGATGCATTTTCCAACATATGCTCATTCAACAGTAGAGAAAAGATTCCATAAAATCAGTCAGGCCTTGTATTTATACATATACACATGTATATATGTATGAAGATGCATATATATGGACAAATATATGCATAATATAAATAGTGATATACATACAAAATACACACACACACACACACACACACACACACACACACACACACATATATATACACATAAAAATATATAAAAAGAAACTATACATATACAGAAATAAAATGTGTGTGTGTGTGTGTGTGTGTGTGTGTGTGTGTGTGTGTGTGTGTGTGTGTGTGTGTGTGTGTGTGTGTGTGTGCGCTCATAACATGTAGTGGAGTCATACCTTAGAACCATACCTACCAACCCCTTACTGCTAGAAATTTGGCCGAAGGCTGTCCAAATGTGGGGCAATGGGACAAACCTAGGGACATATTTCAAATATCACTCTTATGAATGTAGAATGTTGCCAGAGTGATAGGGTTTGTTTCAGCATACATGTTCTGAAAGATGTGAGTTCTGAATCTGAAACGTATGTCATCATTTACTGTCAGAAATCCTCAGATCCTCACAGCGATTTACTAGGGATATGAAAATAATGCATCTGTGGAACAGACCAGAAATATGAGCAATAAACCTGAACATACTGCAACAATCCAGATAGTCCCAAGGTAGGCTCAGACCCCCTTAGTGCAATGAACCTGGGCCAGGCCTGACAATGTTGGGGGAGAAAGCCATGGAAATAGAGACATATCTGAAATACTGGAGTAGATATGCCAACACAGTTGCTGCAGTAACACCCTCATGTCTGTCCTAACATATATTGACTGAAATAGCACATGTCCAACACTAAATTACCTTCCATTAGTTAGTGACTGAAATCCTCACATCTGCCCATTGATGTGTCAGAAATAAACAGCACTTATGGGGCCAAGCAACACTATGTCCTACAAATATCTGGACATAGCATCACATTAGGGAAACTACACTCAGCTGCTAAGCATGTCACCGAGCACTGTCCAAACTACAGTCAGACTGACACAACACTAACCCAAATCTGCTAGGGGAATTACACATGTATTGGCAAATATATCAGGCACTACAGGGATGTCACACTACTGAAAAACAGACACCAGTGTGAAAATGCATACCCACATGCAATTCAACCACAGTCACAGTGACATACCAGTAAACCAAATGAACAGTACAGTATAAGGACTGTGTGAACAAAAACATCTCAACATGTTTGCTACTCACACACTGCCCCTACATATGCTGTCCAAATTCACAGTGTAGTCTGATGCCTGACTGTGGTATGGGACATATCTTAGTCTGCCCCTACTAACATATACAGCTGATAGAGCACCAGAAACTGGAGCAGCATACAAAGTCAGATAGAAAAGGACCCATAACACTTATATCTACCCCCCCCCATCCTACACAGGCCGAATAAGACATTCACAATACACTGCTACACAATTCTGACAACCTGTCAACAATCGCCAGAAATACAAAGCCCCTTCAACTGTACAGAATCCCACAGAATGTCCAGGCTTTCCCCTCATATATAAGGCCTCCTACACATAACATGTCTGGCAGTCTGATACATCACTGGGATGATATCAGGAATGAAGTCACTATATAATGATATACCATACTTATGCACCTCTTACTGCATGACATTTGGACAAAGCCTGACATACTTTAGGGACAGAGGCCCAAACACAGGGGCATTATTGACATATTCCTGCTATAAACTGAGAAAGTTGCTGGTGTAACAGAGTTTGTTGTAACATATCTGTTCTGAGGGATAGGAGGCAAGAAACACACATTGATGTTACTATTTACTGACTGCAATCCTCAGAGTATGCTGCTGAATTTGCGAGGGCACAAAATGTGTGAGTAACATACCAAATATAAAAGTCCAAACTCTGACCAGTCTGTGGATACCCCTACAGTTGAGAGTTATGTCAACCACATAACACTGTCAGACTTAAAATCATGCAGAACAGCCATATCCACACAAACCCTGACAAACTAGCATTACTTCAACTGTATAACAGCAATACTTACATTCTGTCCCTATGTCTGGAACATTCTCCCCCAGTTTGTTGGGCTGTCTCCACAGTGTTTGTTGTAAGATGTGTTTCCAACTACTCTCTGTGATGCTGTTTGTCACACACCTCCATGAAGTTTTCCTCACAGGCAAGGAAAAGGGGACAACGCCCACATGAAGTACTCAGTTATAGGAGTGTGTTTCCATGCTATTGGATATAGCAATGATACCACAGCTGTTCCATATACAATTATTAAGTGGGGGGACTCCAACTGGTGCACAGGCCATCAGCTGCTCATGAGCATTACCTACAAAAGGCAAGCTGCTGCCTATGCAAAACAGATGTATATCCTACATCTGTCTCAGAGAGAGAGAGAGAGAGACAGACAGACAGACAGACAAACAAACAGACAGACACACACACACACACACACACACACACACACACACACACACACACACACACACACACTGGAAGTGAAGGATTATACCGACCGAACCAAAAAAAAAAAACAGGTATGTCAAACAAGTAAGCATGTAATGGAATGTAGTAGGGGGTATTTTAATGTGGAAAATAGGAAGTTCAACAAATCTTATGTGCCAACAACACTTGCTGTACTGATATATTGCTGATCAGAAACTATGGCCGTAGCATCTGTGTCTGTCTGTGGTGACATAGAACACTGCTCAGGGCTCTGAGTCACCCCAGGAAAGGATGTCTCATGTATGACAACTATTGGAGTGTGTGTTGAATAATACTGACTGTGACACTGCTGGGCCAGCTACTGGTATGTTACAGATATCCATATGTTAATTGTGAGTACAGATATGATATACATGTTTGTCTAAGAAATGTGATGGACCTATACAAGGTATTTTCATACTGAAATACTGCTGCAGCTGTGAGTGTTGAACTGCATGTGATATACTCAGCTCATACCATTCATCTGTCCAGTGTTATGCACACTGACCATATGTGTGCCTCATATTTGTAGTTATTTCATCAAGAGCTGTGTTATGTCTGGCAAATAATTGGAAACCTGTGAACACTGACATTGCAGCATTACCTTCTCTTTCTTTTGGCTATTCCCATTAGGGGTCACCACAGCAGATCATCTGTCTCCATGTCTTCCAGTCATCTGCATCTTACTCTGTCACACCAGACACCTGCATGTCTGCTATCGCCACATACGTACACCTTATCTCAGGCCTTCCTCTTTTCCTCTTATCTGGCAGCATCATCCTTTCCCAAATTTACTCAGAATTCCTCCTCATCACATGTCCAAACTAACATAATGTTGCCACTCTCTGGCTTTGTCTCCAAACTGTCCAACCTGGGCTGACCCCCTAACATACATATTCATAATCCTGTCCACCCTCATCACACCCATTGCAAATCTTAACATCGTTAACTCTGCTATGTCCAGCTCTGACTTGTGCCTTTTTTTCATTGCCAGTGTCTCCAACCCATATAACATAGCTGGCCTCACTACCCTCTTGCAGACCTTCTCTATCACTCTTAATGGTACTCGCCTGTCACAAATCACTCCTGACACTCTTCTCCACCACCTGTGTCCTGCCTGTACTCTCTTCCTCACCTCTACCCAACACTCAACATTACTCTGAACTTTTGTTCCCAAGTATTTAAATCTATCCACCTTTGCAAACTGTACTCCCTGCATACTCACCATTCCTCTATCCTTCCTCCCATTCACACACATATATTCTGTTTTAGTCCTGCTGACCATCATTCCTCCCCTCTCTAGACCATACCTCCACATCTCCAGGGTCTCCTCAACCTGTTTCCTACTCTCACTACAGACCACAATGTCATCAGCAAACAACAAAGTCTAGGGGGACTCCTGTCTGATCATGTCTGTCAACCTGTCCATCACCACTGCAAATAAGAAAGGTCTCATAGCTGATCCCTGATGTATTCCCACCTCTACCTTAAATGCACCTGTCACTCCCAACTCAAAACTCACTGCTGTCATACTAGCCTTGTACATATCATGTAGCATTCTTACAGATTCATCTGCCACTCCTGACCTCCTCATACAACACTACAACTCTTCTCTAGTCATCCTGTCACATGCTGTGTCTAAGTCCACAAAGACAATGCAGCTACTTCTGACCTTCTCTGTACATCTCCAGCAACACTCTCGGTGCAAACATTGCATCTGTACTGCTCTTTCCTGGCTTAAAACCATACTGCTGATCAGTAATACTCACCTCTCTTCTTAACCTAGCTTCCACCGCCCTTTAAAATTACCTCATGCTGTGACTGATCGATGTTATCCCTCTGTAGTTACTACAGCTCTGCACACCACCCTTATACTCATAATCAGTACCCAAACACATTTTATCCACTCATCACACATCGTCTCACTTTCCAAGATTACAGTAAACAATCTGGTTAAAAAGACCACTGCCATTTCTCCTAAACACCTCCATGCTTCCACAGATATGTCATCTGGACCAATAGCCTTTCCATTCTTAAACATCTTCATAGCTATCCTTACTTCCTCCATGATAATTTGTTGCACTTCCTGATTCACCATACCCACATCATCCAACCTTCTCTCTGTCTCTCATTCTCTTCATTCAAGAGCTCATCAAACTACTGTTTCCTTCTGCTCTACACACTCTCCCCGCTTGTGAGTACATTTCCACCATTATCCTCTATCAGCCTTATATGCTGCACATCATTCTTAGCCATGTGCCTCTGTCTAGCCAATTTGTACAGGTCTTATTCTCCATCCTTGGTGTCTAACCTTACATACAACTCTTCAGATGCCCCATCCTCAGCCTTTACCACCCCTCTCTTTGCCATGCACCTCATCTCCTTATACTATACTCCTGTCTACTTTCTTCATCTGTCTGACAATCCCACTTCTCCTTCACCAACCTCTTTCTCTGTATACTCCCTTGTACTTCCTCATTCCATCACCAGGTCTCCTTGTCCTCCTTCCTCTGTGCAGATGTCACACCAAGCCCAATTCTACTCATCTCCCTTACTAGCTCAGATGTAGTTACCCAGATATTTGTTAACTCTTCACTGCTACCCACTGCCTGTCTTAACTCTTCCCTGAACTCAACCTCACAATCACCCTTTCTCAGTATCCACCATTTGATCCATGGTGATGCCCTCACACTCCTCCTCCTCTTCTTGATCATCAACATCATCCCACAGACCTACATTCCATGTTGCCTAACTACATATTCCCCTGTCACCACTTTACAATTTCCAATTCCCTTCAAACAGGCCCACCTGCATAGGAGATAATCTACCTGTGTGCATCTTCCTCCACTCCTGTATGTCACCCTATGGCTCTTGGTCTTGTAAAACTATGTATTCACCACAGCCATGTCCAACCTCTTTTGCAAATTCCACCACCACCTCACCTTCTGCATTCCTTTGCTTAACACCATACCTACCCATCACTTCTGCATCCCCTCTGTCCCCTTCACCAACATGCCCATAGAAATCTGCTCCAGTCACCACTCTCTCACCCTTGGGTACACTCATCACTACTTCATCCAATCACTCCAAAGTAAGTCTGTCCTATCTATCACACATGCAATTAGCGGATCATATGCACTAACAACTGTCATCCTTACACCATCAATTCCCAGCCTCCTAAACATCACTCTACCTGACACCCTTATCACCTCCATAAACACTCTTGGCATAATGTTCCTTCAGGTTAACCCTTACACCAGTTCCATCCCATGCACACCATGATAGAATTATTTGTATCTGACTTCAATACACACAGCCGTACACTCCTTCCATCTGGTCTATGGCACACACAACATATCCACCTTTCCTCTGTCCATCATATCAGCTAGCTCTGTCCCCATATCAGTCATACATCCAACATTAACAGTTCCTACCCTCAATACCACACTTCTAGCCTTTCCTCCTCTCTGCCTGACATATGAGCGTCAGACATCCTCTAGGGTATGTATGTGAATGCAAAGGCTACTGTACTATCAAATAACGTATGTGTGTTACAGCAATATGAAGAAAGTGTCAGTAATTTTAGCCCATAGCCCACCATGTATGTGCGGTGTCATCCAGATGTCCTGCCCTAACAAGTTGACATGAATGACTGAGCAGCAAGAGTGTAATTACAGCGTGCCATACTGACATAGAACAGAAATGTATTTCAGGCATTACCTGTGCATATGTATGTATGGGTAGGTGTACCTGTCTGCCTCATAACAACTGACATGGGATACAAAATGTCAGGCAAATAAGCTGTACATGTTGTACATGTGTGTAATCTTATTTTCTATGCATCCAACAGAGTTACACTTCTACAGCTAATGGTTGCTGCATTGCCCTGACACAGACATGGGTACTAGAATAAACATTGGTATCATGTTGAAAATGGAGAGGTCTCCAACTGTGTTATGACCTTGTGTCCATGCCTACTACAAACAGATATATGACCAACACATAGCTGTATGGCCACAGCAGTACCTTACTTGTAAAACCTATCTCCACCAAAGTAGAGTAATCCCATTTGTTGGACAGCAGCAATGCACACAGCACATAATGGGATGCTATATTGGCTGTACAGGGCAAAATAGGATCATGCACCAACTGGGCAGCATGTCAACCTTTGTCTGAATGGGCGTATTAGGTCACAGGTGGATTACTGTAAGGCTAACTATGAGTACAAACTGGACACATCTACTAAGGGCAAATGCAAGGCCATCTTCACATATGTCTGCAGTTTCAGAGGCAACAACTCAACCCACCCTGTAATGGTGGTGAATCACACCACATACATACACACCATAGCTACAGCCAAACTGCTGCAGACAGGTTTAGGGCAAACATCATACCCACTCACCATCAGTATAGGTGGATATGTACAGCACACGCACCCCTCCCCTCATCATCATGGATCAGGTACAAAGTGCCTAATCAAAGTTAACAAAAGAAAGTCCCCTTGGGGCCTGATAGCATTCCTGTCTGCATCCTACATGAACCCAGGCATATGTTTCCAGCTCCACTACAAACTGTATCCAAGCAAAGCCTGATCACCATTGACATCCCATCTGCAAGGAACACAGCCACTGTCATCCCTCTACACAAATGCCAATGATGAATGCTGGTTTATAAAATGTACTGGCCCTCATTGGGGGAACATGACACATCAGGACAAGGAGTACAATGCACATCCATACAGTGCTGCTAGGTACAAGGGTATGATGTGTTTGCAAGCGGTGGCTAAAGATAAGCAATAGTCATGTGCTGGCTCTGTAAAGAACTCTGGGCAATGTCTGCGGTCCCATAATGCATTTTCCTGTTAATGTCTTCCAGGTGCCATGCAGAGGCAACCCACATACACTGCTGCGGAGACAGCAGCCATCATGGAAGCTGTGATAACACATTATGCTGTTCTTTTTGGCTGTAGCCGGCAAAATCTGCGGGAGCGGACTACCCTGTGGGATAATTTTGTCAACATAGTGAACATCTTGGGCCACTATGGATGAACATATGATCAGGTCAGGCATAGAACAACTGACCTGATACATTCTGCCTGGCAAAGGGCTGCTGCTGTATCGTGGGACCGTACTATTACCGGTGGGGGTCTAGACACACAGGCCCCACTTACGGCAGCAGAGGAGCTCCTTGCCAACCTTGGGGTAGCCCCCACACAACATCAAACATGTGAAATACCAGTCGTGGAGGTGGGTGGCACCCTGGCAACAGGCGAGGAGCATGCAAGTAAGGCCAAAGTGCACATCAATGTAATGAGGTAGCAGTGAGACTGTCTTCTATAGAGTCTCTACATGCATATGGCAGTGCAAAATGGATTAGTGGGTGGGGTTTAGTAATGCACACAAGTGCACATCTATGGTGAGGGACAGCAAATTGTGTAATATCATAGTGTGTACTGTACTTGTGCAGAAACATAGCAGTCATCTTGTACAAATGCCAAATGTGTATCTGTTGACAATACCTCTCCTCCACAACTGCATAAGTCCCTCTGGTCTGTATGTGGGACAGCAACCTGAAGCTGGTAAGTATGGGATTTTCCTGTTGTAGTTCACCAGTACCCCTAGCATGTTAAGGTCTTGCATGTGACCATGCACACAACTGTTACACTCAGCCATTGGGCAATATCTGCATGTTCATTTGTGGAGGTGTTTACTGCATTGCATCATGGTGGTCACCACAGGGGACTATTTGCAGGAGGTGTCACATATCTGTAGCATACCTCACAACCTGTCATTGCAGGACATCTGGAAAAAGTCTGACAACATGGGTGGACAAAGGCCAAAAACTAGGGTCATATTGTATAAATTAGTGTTATACAGTGCATATAAATTGTGCACACACCTGTTAGAATGCCAGGTATCTGTAATATACAAAAATGAGAGCACAACAGACATTTTCAAAATCCTGCCAACCTGTCATGTGACCTATAACTTGTACAATTCAATTGTAAAGCAAACAAATCTATTATGGGAACAATTATGACACATAACAATTGTACACCAACCTAGATGCATATGTGTGCACAGGCTGAAGCTAATACTGTGTTGATGCAGCTTTCAATATAACTACAACATTACATCTTATTGGGTACACACCTGCTATCAATTACAGACACTCTTTGATTGACAGCAAATAATGGTCAGCTGTCCTACCAGAATTACTCTAACATATACCCAGTTGCCTGCTATAGCAACAGCCATGGCCCACACAGAGCTGATGAAGCTGCTAAATGACCATATCTTTGAGAAGTATCAGCCTGGAGAAGGGCACCAAAGCATTTCCACAGCATTGCATATACCATGGAACACAATGCAGACAGTCATCAAAAGGTGGTAAAAATATGGGGCTACAGTGACATTGTGAAGAAGTGGACATCCCTCCAAATTCAATGAGAATACAACACCAAAAACTGGCCAGGGAGGCTGCTAGGAGCCCTATAGCAACAGTGAAGGAGTAGCAGGAATCTTCGGCAAGTAGTGGGTGTGTACTACATGTGACAACAATCTTCTGTGGTCTCCATATGTCTCACCTATAGGGTAGGGTTGGAAGATGGCAGCAGTTCTTCACACCAAACAATATCCAGGCCTGAAGAAAGTCTGAAAGCAATATATCAGGTCTCCAAAAAGCAAGTGGGAAAATGTGTTATGGCCATATGGGACCATAGTTGAACTCTTTGACCACAATTCTGACAGGTTTGTATGGCACAATAACAGCACTATGCATCACCACAACAACACTACCCCATGGTGAAGCATGGTGATGGCAATATCCTGCTTTGGGGTTGCTGTTCACAATCTGGAACTGAGGCTGTAGGCAAGTTGGAGTGGATTATGAACAGTTTTAATCACCAGTCCCTTGTGGTTCCAGCCCTTCTAGTGTCTGCCACATAGCTGTGGATGGAGAGGAATTCCACCTTTCCACACAACAATGGCCAAAACCATACATCCAAATCAACAAAAGGATGGCTTCAACAGAACACATGCAACATTCTGCACTGGCCCAGCCAGAGCCCACACCTACATCCAATAGAAAATATACAGAGTGACCTAAAGAGAGGAGTGCACAGGAGATGCCCTTACAATCTGACATATTTGGAGGTGTTTTGCAAGGGGGAGTGTACAAACATTGGCAAGTCAAGATGTGCCATGCTGATAGACACCTTCCCAAGAGGACTGAATGCTGTGATTAAATCAAAAGGTGTTTTTGCAGAGTATTACTTTAAGGGTGTGCACACTCATGCAACCAGCCTATTGTACCTATTGAATTTATCATATGTTACCCATGACTGATGTGTATGTTCTTCAGTTGGACTGCACAGGTTGTATGTCATATGAAATGAGGGAAATGTTATGACCTGATTTCTGAGGTCTCATGTTTTATATCACAAAATCCTGGCATGTTAACAGGGCTGTGTACACTAACTATATCCACTGTAAGCTTGTGAAGTTGTTTGAGTAACCACTTTTGTTTTAACATACATATACTGCAGATTATGCAGGCTGCACCTCAAATTATGACATTAATTAGTGGCATAATTCCACAGGTCATCCCAGTAATGTATCAGGCAAACACAGGAGTGGATCTATATTATGGCGTCGAACTTTTAAAAGTTCAAATGTCATATGGTCGACACCATATGATCGAACTTTTAAAAGTTGGAACATTTCAACGGAGATGTCCATACAGTGTGGAATGTGATCTCAGAATTGGTTTATTTAAAGAGTGGGGGGTATGGGGGTAGGTTTTTTCTTTGGTTTATTTTTTTTATTACATTTTCAAACTTTAAAATGTTCGATCATATGGTGTCGACCATATGACGTTTGAACTTTTAAAAGTTTGATTATGTAATATAGATGCCACAGCAGGTATGGGGAATAGACCAAAAATATGAACCAGACATCTAGATATTCATAAAAACTCTGTACAGTTGGGAGGCATGTTATGTATGAGTTGTGACAGTGTTATACAGGTGAACAGCAATAATGTTTACGTGGGTGCAGTGTGTGCTAAGTGAAGACCCATCACCTGCTAACACCAATCACATATCCCAAAGGTGTATATTAGTAGTAACAGTAAGTGGAAATGGCTGCACTGCATGATGCTGAGGGTCGGTCCAGAGTGTGTATGTTATTGTCTGACTATGTGTTGTGAATGTCCCCAGTTGGCTAATGTGAGGTCTCTGTAATGCCTTTGAGACAACTCACTTGTATATGTGTGTGTGTGCGTGTGTGTGTGTGTGTGTGTGTGTGTGTGTGTGTGTGTGTGTGTGTGTGTGTGTGTGTGTGTGTACCAGCAAACCTTATAGTGCATGTAGTAATTTACATATGTTGTTTTTTTCCTCACAGGTAGACATGGTGGCTGCAGTCCCTCCCGCTTTTATCCTGATGTCAGTGTCTCTGCGGACTCTGACCATGATGATGCTGTTATTGAGGCACAGGTGGATTTGTCAGGGGCTTCATATGTGCCATCCTTTGGCATCCCACTGTTGTCAACCCCATCCCTGCACACAGTCACAATGCCCAAACATACCCCGTCACCAGTGACCACAGATAATGGACAGTTGGTGGGTGGTGGCATGAAACAGCTAATGTGATGACTATGGCAAGTGAGGGTGCATGCACTAGCCATAGGAACAGGCTACTGTGATGACTATGGCAAGTGAGGGTGCATGCACTAGTCATGGCCAGAGTGCTGGCAAGGTCCCATACAGGCAGATGGGCAGGGGTGCTCAGAGGAGGATTTCAGCCCATCATGTCCCTGTTGCAAGTACCACAGCAGCAGTCAGCAGATGCATGTTTCAGGCCATTATGGAAGCACAGGCACGTAATGAACATAACACCAGACATATATGCAGGGTCATGGATGAGCACACCCCTGGTGTCCATGGCGATATTCATGAACTTACTGCAGCCACCCATGAGCATACTGAGGTCATGGATAGACAGTGGGGGGGAGCTTGGCACTCCTTGACTGTGGAATATCTGTGCTTGAGCATTTGGTGGGAGATGGGCAGCAGCCATGTGGCTGTAGGGCAGCAACACGATTAGCTGAGGGTCTACGTGGCCATGCACCATCACATTCCCATGCTGGCAGTACCACCAGCACTACTAAAGAGGGTGTGCTGTCCATGCCATGATGCAGCAGGCCATTGGCATGTGGTCCTGACCAGTTCCAACAGGGACGCGGATCCAGCAGACAGCAGTCACCATCGGGGAGTAGTACTACATCTGGACTTGGCCCTGTTGGTGCTGATTAGACCCCTGACAGGGCCAGTTCCAGTGTCTGTGGTTGGACACAGTAAACTGTACACTCTGCCATGTATGGCCCACAGCTGTCCAAGCTACCTCTGTGTAGGGCAGCCACATGGCTTGACTATGTGCATTAAACACACACACATCACCATCAGACAAGTCACCTCCACACACACACACACACACACACACACACACACACACACACACACACACACACACATACACACACACACCACCCCTACACAGCCCATTTAATGAACACCTCACAAACACACACATGATTTCAACAGTATGGCCCAGCCTAGGCCTTTGGCAAACCCACACCACACCCTGTTCATATAATGATACCTGTGCCACATCCCTGTCATCCATACCATTGATGCAGGGACATGCTAATATGGGTCTGATGCACAGGGTGAATATAGTACAGTGTAGCTATATAATACTATGCACGGTGCTGTCTGCTTGCATTAGTTATGGATACACATACAGGTGTATGTACCTTATTAGCTAGGATGCATTATCGCTGTTAGTACCACTGACTGAATATAGTCTGATATGCTGTATTCTGTTTGTGTTCCAGCTGTCTGTGTGTCTGCAGACTGTGGCCCTGCAGACATTTGCAAGAGGGAGTATGGCAGAGTGGGAATAAACTGACCATGTCATAAGCAAGATACAGCTTTATATGTACATGTACCAGGTGAGTATGCATGCAACATTGTGTGAGGGGCACTGTTGTCAGACAGTGTGACCTTGCATACATACCCCTAGTCACAGACAGGTAGTCTTCAGACATGTCAGCTCAGTATTGTGTAGTACCACATGTTCATACATACAGAACAGGTTACTGCAGTACTGTCAGCAGGTCAATCACAAGCATATCCATTACATTAACTGTAACAAATTCACCTGTCAACACCTGTTGACCCTGCCATTTATTTCCCATACACTCAACCCTGATGCAGTTGATGAAGTCATGCATGATACTGTGTATGATAGGCTTGTGGTATGTATTCCTGAGTTCACCGGGTGGAACAGGGAGAGAAAATGGTATATCTTTTCCATACACACAGTAAGGACTGACACAGGGGATGTGCACACAGTAACATAAACACAGTTGGCAATAGACAGATTAGTAAACCTACATTTCCACCTTGATGTACTGTACTACTACATACACATGACATGCCCCACATAGATTATATGCATGGGATATAACACACCACCTCTTACAACACTTAATGTTCTGAATGCTTTCATGAATGGTGAGATAACCCACCAGATATAGGATGTGGACTCATGTATTTCTCCTACAAGCCTGAACAAGTGATAGTGTAGCAGACATTGTATCACCATGATGTTTTAGTCATTTATGATGCCTGATGGTGGCATGTGTGTCACTACACTCACTGTGGCTGATTTGGCAACAATATCACATACATGGGCACAGGTAAGGGACACAGACCAGATATAGTTTGCAAACGTCTGGATATTCCATAGACATCTGTACAGAGGACTGGTAAGGTGTGCACAATGGTTTAACATACTGCATGAGAGGAAAATGCCATTACCATGCTGTGTAAAGTAATGCCATCGGGAGGTGGTAAACAGGCATGGATGGTACACAAATAAAAAATGGTATCAGCCAAACAGGATATGATCTTCACTCAAAGACACATACCCACACACACACACACACACACACACACACACACACACACACACACACACACACACACACACACAGTTGCCAGTGTTGAGATTAGAACTCCTACCTATCTAGTTATTTTTACTACTATAGTGTTACGCAGTTATCAGCCACGCCATGGAGCTTACATAATTTCACCTAGTCCCAAAGTACTCCTAAGGTGAATGACATCAGCAAACCTAAAGTAGGGTGATGGGAAGTTTAGAGGGTGGTACACAACTCAAAATGGTATACCACACACTGTATATGACTCTCACACAAATGCACACAAACACACTCTTGCCAGTATTGAGACTAGAGCCCCTGCCTATCTAGTTATTTATATTATAGTGTTACACAGTTATCGGAAGTGCTACAGAGCTTACTGGGCTGACAATTGGCCAAAGGTCCTGATAACTGCTCAGCTGAGGTAAACTGCTACAGGTGCCAGACTGTCTGCCTTCAGTTTTCCCTTAGGTCCTGCTAGTTCTATCTCTCCTGCACTTCAAATAGCCTAACAGCTTTGCAGTTCAACAGTTTTTTTATCAATTATTCTAGCAGACATGAGAGCCATCAGCAGTAGTTGGTCCTCGTAGAATTAGTTCGAGTACTTAGTAGTTATGACCACCTCTCCTGGCATGATTAAAGTGCAGTTCTCTGTGCTTTTGCCCATTAACCTGGTGCACTTGGGCAATCTGAGGCACTGTTGCAACTGCCTCATGTACACAGACAACCCTCTCCTCTAAACTCCCAACACTCAGACTTGTGAGGGATAACCCTATATCACCGAATTGGAAGATATGCACTCTCCAGTGAAGACTGTACTGGTCAAGAGGAGAAGGGTCAACACCTGCAAAACACTACATGGAACACATACCCCTCCAGAACACCCACTATCACAGCTCTGACATACAAACAATAACCACACACTCACCTTCACAGAGGTACTCAATAGATATTTACCTAAACAGGGGAGACCACCAAGACAGACACCCACTCAACCACCACAACACAGCACAAACCACAGGACACATATCTCACCTATACAGCGTGCCCCTCAAACTAAGCCCCAAAGGCCAACCACCTTGCCTGATACAATAATCATAGTTGAATCAATAGTGAGGCACACAGATGTCCCACTCACTAGGTTAAACATAGAGGAGGTAACAGTCAGCTGTCTATCAGTTGCCAGAATCCAACACATAAAACACCCAGTCAGGTCACTCTACAACAACTACAAGTATCACTCTGTCATTGTCCATGTATGCATGAATGACCTGAGATGCACCTCCATGGACTATATGAAAAGAGTCATGGTGGAGCTTTCAGATTATGTGGGCCAGGCAGGTATGACAGTATCTCTGAGCAGTATACTACTGTCACCCAGAATGATACCGCAGTACAAACAACAAATGATTGACTTCAACAATTGGTTTAAGTGTCTGGTGTCACTCTCATTGGATCCAGTATCTGTCTGCTTGTGATGACATGATTGATAGACTGTGATGGCTTGCCAGAGCTGGCCTGCATCTGTCATCCCTGGCTTTCCAGGTATTGGCTAAGTGTCTTGCCACCACTATAGTGCCTTTTTAGGCAGTGTTCCAAATCAAATTACCACCGTAATAACTATACATATATATAATCTGAGGGTCATGCTGCTCAACACTCGACATCTACATCTTGAGATGCAGCCACTTGAAGCACTGCACAAAATGTGCTGTGACAGAGACCTGGTTTACAGCAGCAGACAGAACCCCTGCACTACCAGCCTATAACTCACCCCACACCTGTCAGCCCTAAAACATGGAACACAGCTACAAAGGCAGTGGTGTCACTGTATTAATAATGGATATGCATACATCCAGAGTAGTATCACAGCATATCGCATCTGAGATACTTCAGGTACAACTGACATTGGGTAACAGTGCAATCCAGGTCATAGCCTGCTATAGGTCCACATCCATGTCCTGAGACTCTCAATCCACATTCCTCAACACCCTGGAAACTATCAAGATCCAATCCAACACTCTCATACTAGGAGAGTTCAACTACTCCTTCATCAACTGTGTAAGATATTCAAGCACCAATACACTGGCCCAACGCTTCCTCTAATTCATCAGTTCCAATGCCCTGGACCAGCTCATTCTGACACCCAGTTGAAGAAGCAACATCTTTGACCTGTGTTGATTACTAACATATGGGACCATTGCTTGACAAACAGTAGTCAATTGCTACCTGGTCAGATCCAACATAGAGCAATCACCATGGAAATCCACATCTCAGCCACACACCCCCGCAAAGGTAACCACCTTGAAAAACTTCTCCAAAGCTGACTTTGGACTCATAAGAACAGAGGTGGCTAACTTCACAGCACCCATGCCAATGGGAAATACCTGCATGACTGCCGAATCATACACTAATGTACTGTACAAATATGTAAATCAATGCATCAAACTAGCCATACCCAACAGAACCATGACACTCTCCTCCAAACACTGGAGGCCAATCTGGTGGTCCCCTGCCATTAATAACCTGTGCAACAGAAGGAAGAAATTGTTGCAGAAAAAGGTGGAGTCCCAAGGATATAGATTCATTGTATAGTGGTTCTCTTACAGCACTTGATTAGTTAATGTGTGAGTTATTTTAAATTCAGCATCAATGTGGGGCAACCAGTGAGAATGGATGGTAAAGCATAAAGGAAGTGACATTTGTGAACTTTGTCTGATGAAGTTTTACACATTGTGAAACGAAAGCGCTAACCAGTTTTTATTGTTTTATGTACTAAAGTGGTGCTTGCACCTTTTGAGTACTTTTATACAGTCTACAGTCATTCTTCAAGCTGTTTCTACATTCGTTGACTGCCTTTGGGATTTTTTATTTAGTTTTGTGAGTCTTTGGCTTGTTTGCACGAGTTGAATATACTTAATATTGATGAAAAAAGAAATCTGGTGACGGTATAATTTAGACAAGTAAACATGTTTCCCATACTTTGTTGCATTTGAAACACAGCTTAATTTAGAGCTCAACACCTTTAATTATTGTGTGTGTGTGTGTGTGTGTGTGTGTGTGTGTGTGTGTTTCTGTGTAATTTTGGTTGTGTGTGTATATGTGTGTGCGTGTGTGAGTGGATGTGGGTGTACATTTGAGCTCATGAGTAATCAGAGCATGCACATATGCACAAACATACGTGAGTGTGTGTGTGTGTGTGTGTGTGTGTGTGTGTGTGTGTGTGTGTGTGTGTGTGTGTGTGTGTGTGTGTGTGTGTGTGTGTATGTGCATGTGTGTGCTTGCATGTGCATGCTTGTGTGTGAGGGGTTACCTTCAATGAATAAGCTACAGAGACTGGTTGAAGCAGATGTTAGTCTAACAATGGATATACAGTTTGTAATCCTGAGTATGAAGCCAGTTGTTCATGTAGCATGCTCATTATATTAAATAACTGAACACAAAAACATCCTACAAACCTGAGCTTCATTTCTGTACAGTCCTCTTCTTTATTTTTAATATGATTGAGTATTTTGCACATTAATATTACTTCCAGTTAACTCTTATTAATAGAAAGTTGACTCCCCTTGGCTTTAATGTATTACAAAAAAAAAAAAAAACAAAGAGATAAACAAGAATGAGAGCTAGAATTACTGTTCAAATACATGCCCTAGGTGCATTCGTCTTTATTAGATAATTTTGTTGTTGTCAATAACTTTGAAAAACAGGTATTTAATATACAGGATTTAATTATAGCTTTCTTATTTCTTTATGAGGATTTATACAGGATTTAAATACAGCCTGGTAAACACAAGAGAATGCAAACATTCTCTGCATTATTACTAGATCTGGTGATTTCTGTGAGAGTAAAATACCACAGCACAGGATGCAGTCAGTATATAATTGTTAATTCCCGCTGGAAGTTCTGATAAGGATTTAACAGAATAAGGCTAAACTGGTACAACAGTTCCCATGAGGCACTGCTTTCAGATTGCTGCTGTTATTCCTATTGTCCTCAAATGTGCAAGTGATAAAAAGAGCTACATGAAAAATAGTAGCAGAAAAGATACTGAATAATATGCTGTTGCTGTTACTATTTTTTGTTTGTTTCTTTCTTTCATTAACCATATATTCTTTGCACTGTTCACTTTTTTCCCTTTTTTCAGTTTTTCTTAACCACATAAATATCACTGAATGCATATGTCAGACTTGCAGCTGTAGTCTTTCTAAATTATTTGTGTGACCTCATATTATATAGGATGACTTGTAGGCTTTTATAACTTACAGCATTGTTTTTCAATTCATTTATCCTAAATAGTAAGCAAATCTATTTAGCTATCTATCTATCTATCTATCTATCTATCTATCTATCTATCTATCTATCTATCTATCTAACTGTCCGTCTCTGTTTCTGTCTGTCTATACAGCTATCAATCTTTATGTTGTCTTTGCAAGCTGAATGCTTTTACAATATAGCAGTGAAAAGGTACTTCCTAGCTTGATATATGATAGTTTTACTGAAAATAAATTCCAATCCAAGAACTGAGTGTCTGTAAATAAAATGAAGCCACTTAACTTCAAGTTAATAAAATGTGCATGTAACATTTTTGGCTTTCAAGTATCACTGCTTAAATATTTGGAGGAATTCATGAAGATAGCAAAAATCACACAGCAGAAGTTGTGTTTCATGTTTTATATTCACAATATGCCTCATTACACAAAGATGCTTGATTATGTAGTGGATAAATTATACTTCATTATATTTGGTGTAATGGTGATGTTCATCATATTGATCACTGCTGCACTAACCTTAGCTATGTGAGCTACATCCTGCCAAGGATACAACAGCCGTCCAGCTACCAAAGCTTCAGGTTACCTTCCACATTCTCAAACTGCCAGATGGCTCAAGCTGAGATGACTAAAAGAAACGTTTGAGTGCTGAGCCATTCAGAGCTTTCTTGCTACCAAACAGTATGCTCCTATGAAGCTCACAAGGGCAAATAAGTTCCCTTTGGGAGAAAAACCTTCCATTTATTAATTTTGTTTATTATCGATGCATTCATCTTCATTTCATCTTCACTAGAATGCAACTTGATGATTACTGATCCAGAACACATTGTTCAACATCTCCTGCTACATAAATCAATGAGCATTAACCAGGGATTGCTTCCTTTTTGCACCACTTTTTAGGTAAGGTAATGCACATTGACAATAGGTTCCACCTACTGCCACTGTAGAATACAATCTTTAGATGATTATTAACAGGGACTCTCTCTTTCAGATGCTGTAGCACACAGAGGTACTCCAATACACATCCACCACTGTGCAGTGCAAAGCTTATTGCCCAGAAACATGATGACCCACCTGTCTTGCTTCATAATGTAATGCTCATTATGTGGGAGGGCCACATGCCAACTTCTTACACTAGACTGATGGCAATGTGGTTTAGTACTCTGATGCATCCTCCTTATGCATGGCATATGAGACTGATTCAGAAATAAATCACATTACCACCTTATGAGCATGCGACCTGAATGTACTAGGTTAATATGGTAACATGCATTTGATGCATGGCTGTCTTTGTTGTAATGAGAGTAAGACAAAAAAAAAAACTTCAGGAGGCATGGAATCTCCCCTTGCTGCACCACAGGAAGCTGAGAGGATGTACAACTTCACATGCATGAGGAGAAAGGCCACTGTTCTATTGAGGTTATAGAAACAGGAGGCTTCCATAATATGGTGTATAGCTGATTGCAGTATAGCTTGCCACCTCCAACTAAATGATAGGAGGAAAAGTCAGTATAACATAGTAGAATGCTATTTCACATTTCACTATGTTATATTGTATTATATTTATGGCAAAAGTTAAGGAAATGCTTTACTGTGATTTGTGTAGTTAAATAGTACTGACAGTGGTATTTTTATGAATCACAAAAGTCCTGAAACCAGCATTGAGATTTCTGTCACAAATCCTTCTTCCATTATTAATAAATAGTAAAACTGAAAATGAAGCCAAAACGAATGATTAAAACAATATTAAACAAAAAAGTCTAAAATGTGATCTGTATGAATTGTTACAGTCAATTCCTGGGATTTAGCAAACTTTCATGCAGTAATAGTTTATTCTTGCATGGAAGGGACCATTCCCGTGCAGTATGGCAGCGCATCATGCATATTCATGAAGGCATGTTGCCATACTGTAACACAACTTGGTTCTGTGTATGAGCACAGGGGGTGTGTCTGAGAGCAGTGCTCTCACAATACACATGCTCCCTGCACTCCATAATTGCCGTACGGCAATGTAAATGTAGTGAGAGTGTCTGTAGACACCAGTTAACACTCAGCCTCACAAGAAATCTGGACAGAGCCATAAAAACAAAAGGGACAAATAGGGAAAATGTGAGATATTGCTCTCACAAACTTATAAAGTTGATAGAATGACAGGCTTCACATTACCACGAATTACCCAAAGGGTATGAAGTGTAAAACTCAAATGTCTGACATTGTTTACTAACTGTAGTCTTTAATGCGTTGCCACTAATCTGCCAGAAAGCCACGATCGTGTGACAAATGGACCAAAAATATAATGCAAAAATGTGGACATTCTGTAATGATCTGTACAGTTGAGAGGTATGCCGGACACTGTTAGTGTCCATGGAGCATACCTTTCAAATGCAAAGCTTGTTATGTCATCACTGTTTCGATAGCACAGCTCCCCACAGATAATGTTGCAGAAAGCAATGTGCATTCCCCCTACATTACAAAAATAAAACACAACAGTTTAATTTTTTTGTTCAGTCCAGAATAAAATGTAAGCATAGCTGAGTGGGTGCACACATCACACAGCTCTGATCAGCCTAACTTACACATCATAAGGAGCTAAACAGGAATATACTTCAAACTGTAGCAATTTGGAAACAGTAAAGTGGTTAGAATGTTCACTTTCCAAATAGTCATTCCCAGTTTGATCCCCAGTGAAACTGATTAGCTTTTTACATGTGAAAGCAGTACGTAATAATTAGATAGTAAATAACATATATTTGTTAACCAGAGTAGTGTAGTAGGTCCAGATGTGAGGTGTCAGTGTAATAAAGTTGTGAAACCCCCATATAAACAGAAGTGCCCCATACACTATAGTCACACAAGAATAAATGTAATGAAAGCACATAGAGGATGTCAGGGAAGGTAAACAAAATTATAATATGTCAGGAATGATGAATCAATTCCATACAGCTGATAGTCTATAAAATAAAACATACGCCATGCTAAGCATTGCACAGCCATGCTTACTGGGTGCAAGCATTGCTTAAATATGAATGCTAAGCAATCAGTAGCCCAGCTAAGTGGATTTACCCATTGGTAAGCAGTGCTGTACCTGCACCTTTAAGCACTGCCAACCTTAGTTAAGGAGGTTTGCCCATAGCTTAGGTTAGCTCAGTATATTCAAAACCAGCCAATCATGGCAAAGTGTGGGAAATCAGCTGTATTTAAACTTTGCAGGTGGGAATACAGCTCATAACTGGTTGTAGCTCCCCACTGTAGGCAGTATGGCAAGTGTTGGAGAGGGCACGCACTTTCGGGTGCAGCACTGGGGCATACAGGAGTCCAAGGTCATCATACTAAACCATGATGTGAGACTGCTGCAGGACAAGTACCAGGGCTCCCAATACAAAGTGGAGGCCTGAGAAAGTCTCATCGGTGATCTCACCAGTGCCACTGGCATCCCTCAGACTGGTGAGCAGATCCGGCACCACTATACCGACTTGAAGTGGAGGAAGAGGGAGCTCTTGGACCAGTAGGTCTAAGAAACATGACAGAGGGGTGATGTTCCAGCAATGTGTAAGTATTCATATCAATAACTGTTTACCAAAGTCCAACTTGTGTATGTGATGGAAAGGTATGCATAAATGTTTTTCTCTCTTCTTAACAGCTCCAGCTGAGTGGGCTGTGAATCAGGAAATCCATGCCAGCAGGTTGCAAAGGCTGTGTCGTGAGGCTGGTGAGTAACAATTTAGCTTGTAGTAATCACACCAAATAAATATAAAGGAGTAGAATGTCACCTGGAAGTATTAAAAATGAGTATGGTTTGTACTGAATAAACTGGACAATATTACAGTAATAGTCTCATATATGTTATATATAAATAAAACTGCAACTGCCTGTCAATAAGATTCAAAACCCTGGGCTAGTTGTGTTTACTCTGGTATTGTATGAATTGAAATGTGTACAGGTTATGCATAGCAACTATAGCTCTGAAAGCATTAAATAATCAAGTCTCACCTGACAAAGTTATGCCTCTGTAAGACACGAGCTTAACTGATACAAAATGTTTCAAGCACCAAGATCTGATATATGAATAGTAATGTTGTGTTAACCACTGTTTCCAACACTATGCTATGTCAAAAGGTATGTATAGGAATGTATGTATAAGAATGTTGTAATTACAAGGTCAGATTGTACAACAAAGAGAATGAGATAGAAATAATTCAAGAGAGAGACAGCAGTTTCCTCAATAGCTCCGTGTGAAGAAACACAAACTTGTATTTTTAGGAGAAACAGGGACAGTTAAAATCCCAGGAGTGGTAGTGAGCTGTATGCATAATTTCAACTATGATTTTGTGAATATGTGTAGAAACAGTCAGACAGTGTCCACATAAATTCCCTCCACAAGTCTTCCAGGTAAGAGAAGGTATACAGTAGCTATAAGAAGGCTGTAGTTATACTGTAACCAACACCCACAGTCCTACCCCAAGGTTGCAAATGACAGCAAGATAAGTACATACACCAAGTGGTCTCCCCCAAGAAATGTTCAAAAGTGTCATGCTGTCACAGCTATCAGTCCCTGCTGCCAACAATCAGAGTGACCGATAGAAATCAAGACAGAGTATGTCAGCAGCACATACACACACACACACACACACACACACACACACACACACACACACACACACACACACACACACACACACACATGGTATGAGTGCACAAATGTAACCCTGACTATGTGAATATGGGTAGAAACAGTTAGGTAGTATGAACAAATATTCCCTCCACAGGTCTTCCAGGTAAGAGAAGGTATAAAGTAGCTATAAGAAGGCTGTAATTATACACTGTGTACAAACATACCATTGCCCAACCAAAGGCAATAGGTTGTTGTAATAATACATGTAGAGTAATGATTTGAGCAATGATCATTAAAGCTATGACCACTGCCAGAATCTACATTTGTTAATTGACATCTCTGTCTCTCTCCCCCGTCTTATCTTCACAAATAATCTAAGCACATAAATGAATGGGTATGTTTTCCACCAAACCTACTGTTGGGACATGTGTCCTATTGTTCTACAAATGATGAAATGTATTCCAATTAATGTTCCCTGTTCAAATACTATCATTGGTGGCCTGTTGTTATCAGTGTAACTTGCATGCCAGTGTAATGCCCACTGTGGTTCCATATATGCATGTGTTCTGTTTGCTATGCAAACGTTCCAAATCTGTTTTTTTGGGTTAATGGAAATACTCATGCAGGCTGTTATAACTAATCCTGAAATGTGTTTACCATTACTAACCAACATATGTTTTAAAACTGCAACACCATAGCATGTCTGAGAAGGCTGATCCCAGCGGATCCACCTTTCCCACCTCACCTGGCCATGGCACCGGGCCTCAGCACATCTAAGACCCACGCCAGGACATCCTTGTCTGCTGCTCCTGCACCACCTTCAGGTGGAACCACCTCAGAGAATGGGGCTTGTCTCCCCCCTGGGTGTGGGCACGGACAGGATCCTGTCACCCAAAGCCAGGTCTGGGGTCTGGTGCGTAGCGACTTCTACAAGGAATTGGGAGATCTGCTATGCCAGCTTGAGGGCCACATGGCACATTTAGAGTGTCAACCTGCCCCTCCTGTTCAGCCCCCAACACAGCCACCTTTGGGGCCATAAAGGTGCAATGGTGACTGCCCATGGGTGAGGACCTCAGTCCCACTGTATCCATTTGGGGGCTCATGGGCTTCCATCCCTCCCCATCCAAGGTGTTTATCCCCCACATGTGTCATATACCACCCCTGTATCCTGTCTTGTCTGTCTTCCTACCCAACCTACCTCCCCAAATATACATTCTATGCTTCCCCAACATTGTACTCTCTTCTTGAAAAAAAAGGGCAATCTGTTTACTAGACAAATCTTGCCTCATACATAACTGTCCATTTCGCACACATGTCCACTGGACACATGTAATGTGGTCTAATTGGCTTCACAACACATTATTGTTGTTCTCACCCCTCTCTCAGAGGTTTGAGTGTCCAAAATTACCTCCAAATTCAGTATATATGCACAGCAGCTGCTGCTGTAAAAGAAATGGACAGCTGTGGACCTTCCCTACACCCATCCTTCACATCTCTAGCTATCATTCATATTTTTCCCTCTTTACGGCCCCTTTTTCACCACTTTTCTATCACCCATTTTTTCTTTTCTTTTAAAGAAATTAGCACAAGGGTATGCAGGAGAAAGCAGCAGTAAGCAGGACTAAACCTATTTGCATGGTTCTAAGGGATGGCTACACAGATTAAGCACATTTAAGGCTGTCTGTCAACACATTTAACCAGAAGTTAGCATTGCTTACCGCCACACAAACACGGGCAAACTCGATTACAAATTCTTAAAAGTGCATTAATCACTCTGTATCCAATAGCCCTTGTTCTGCCCAACAACAAAATAATCAGCTCTTGCAAGTCTTGCACTCAGGTTACTCCACACCATAGTCACAGCAATTGACGACTAAGCCATGAACACAACTAATATTTTTTCAAACATATCATTCAGTAGAGTCATTCAACAATAGGGAAAGGATTTGTTAACATTAGTCATGTGTTGTACATGGATATAAATGTATATGTGTATGGAGATTCATATATATATATATATATATATATATATATATATATATATATATATATATATATATATATATATATATAAATATATATATATATATATATATATATATATATATATATATATATATATATATATATATATATATATATATATATATATATATATATATATATATATATATATATATATATATATATATATATATATACATATATATATATATATATACACACACACACATATATATATATATATATATATATATATATATAGAGAGAGAGAGAGAGAGAGAGAGAGAGAGTTGGGCATCAGAGCCACACTCTGAACATCTTACTGCAACAAATCTGTCCAAAGGCTGTCTAAATGGGGGTGAAGGGACCCAAACTGGAGACCTCTTTTAATTATTGCCTTCATCCCTTCCTCCCCAGTGGAACTGTTCTGCCTTGCAAGCAAAATAGTAAATATATATATATATATATATATATATATATATATATATATATATATATATAAAATACATACATATATAAATATATATATACATATATATATATATATATATATATATATATATACACATATATACATAAATATACATAAATATATGACAGCTACCAACACATGCAATCTGAGGGTCATGCTGTTGCACACTAGAAGTCTAAATCTGAAAATGCACTCACTGGAATATTCCTTAAAATGCAGAATGATGACATCTGTGCTGTAACCGAGACCTGGTTAAAGGCAGCAGGTAGCACCCCTGCACTACCAGCGTATAACTCATTCCACAACTTTTGGCAGCAGAACTTTGACTGAAGCTCCAAAGGTGGTGATATTTTCATATTCATTAAGGAAGCACACACCTAAAGAGTGGTAGACCAACATTATGCATTACAGATTCTGCAGGTGTACCTAACATTGGGTAAGACAGTGGTTCAGGTTGTAGCCTACTATAGGACCCCAAACATGTCCCAAGACTCACACTTTATGTCCCTAAATACCCTGGAGAATATTAGTGTCCAACCTAACACTCTCATACTGGTTGACTTCAACTACCCCACCATTAACTGGGAAAGCTACTCATGTACCGATGCACACGTCCATCAAATTGACCTGGTCCTTGCTAACATGGGCAACTGTTGCTCTACACCAAGAGTCCACTCCTCCCTTGTTATATCTGAACACAAATTAATCACCTTTGGAAATCCATAGTCCTCCAACCCACCCCCCCTGCACAAGTAACCACCATGAAAAGCCTTTCCAAAGCTAACTATGGCCTCATAAAACAGAGGTGGCTAACCTCACAGCAGCCATGCAAATGGAGACTAGTTGCATGACTGCTGAATCAAACAATGCACTATGAACACGTACACAAATGCATGGATACTGCTATATTCAATAGAACCAGGACCCTCACCTCCAAGAAAAGGAAGCCAATCTGGTGGTCCCCAGCCATAAAGAAACTACAACGGAAGGAAGGAATTGATATGGAATAAGGTGACGTCCCAAGACTGGAAAACAACCCTTATCAGCCTCAATTAAAAGTTGAGGTCCCCCATCAAATACTACAAAGTTAACTGTGAAAACAGAATTAGAGCACATAGTAAAGACAAACATGAGGCCTCATACAGTTACATAAACAATCTCCATGGCAATACCAAGTTTTGTTCTGAGCTACTAGACAATGGTACCTCCTATACTGAGTCAAGAAATATTGCCAATATACTGGCTGATATATTGAGTGCAACCTTTACCCCTCTCCCCCCCAAAAGGACCAATTACTATACCAATATACTGCCATGCGCCCAGTATTACTGCTGCACAGGTTAAAACACCTCCGTCCAAGGCCATGAATACAACTTCTATGGGACCTGACAATATCCCTGGCTGTGTTCTACATGAACTACAGACTGAACTTGGCATCTCACCTGTGTGCCCTGTTTAAACACAGCCTAACCTCAGGCTTTGTCCCTACTGAGTTGTGTACTGCTACAGTCACCCTTCTCCACAAATGATGTGTGACTACAGATCCTGGGAAATACCACCCCAATTGCCTGACAAGTCTGTTATGCAAAGCTATGGAATGCATCATCATGCACCTAATAACGAAGGATATGGGAATCTGCAGACTCAGTATCCCACACAGTTTACTTTTGTGAAAGGTAGATCATACCTGCTCAATCAACCTGGTCAACTTCTTGGCATCAGTCACCTGAGCTGTGGATGAAGGCAAGGTGGCACATACAGCCTATCTTGATCTGGCTAAAGCCTTTCATAACATTCCCCACTTGGGAATCATGCAAAAACTCACTAAGCTAGGCATCAACCCCTATATCAATAGGTGGGTTGCAAACTGAGTCACAGATAGGACTCACAATGTGGAAACAGCTTACTACAAGTCAGACTGCTGAGCAGTCATAAGTGGAGTCCCACAGGGTTCTGTCCTGGGTCCTCTCATGTTTGGTATCAACTTCTCTGAATTCCATGCCAACATAAAAGGACTCTGGCTGACAATGTTTTCAGACAATTGCAAGTTGGGAGCTATTATTAACTACACAAGTGATGTTGGCATCTTATTGAAATGCCTCAATGAGACCAGTGACTGGTGTCAGAGCCATGGCCTTAAGCTCAGTGTCAGAAAATGTGTTGTCATTCCCCTTGTGGAAAACCCTGTTCCCATGATTTACCACATTGATGGTAGTCGCCTGAACAAAGAAGGCATTATAAGAGATCTGGGTACATAGGTTTACAGCAATGTCTCATGACCACCACACTGCTATGTGGTAAGAAAGTCCTTCTATGTGGCACATCTCAGTACTAACGCATTAGCATCCAGGAAGGAAGAGGTCATTGTCCCCTGTACTCTTCTTGACAGAGTGACACAGTTTGTTTCAGCATACATATTATGATGAATGTGAGGTAGGTAAATGAAATTTATGTCCTCATTTTCTGACAACAATCAGATCATTACCGTGATTTACCAGAGAAATGATAACTGTAAAACAGACCAGAAATATGAGCAATAAACTTGGAAATCCTGAAACAATCCAGCCAGTTTACAGTTATGCTCAGAACTCCATTCTGCAATGAATCTGGACCAAGGCTGACAAAGTGGTGGGTGGAAGCCATGAAAATTGGGATGTATCTAAAGTACTGGCATAGATAAGCTAACACAGTTGCTGTAGTAACACCCTCCTGTGTGCTCTAACATATATTTACTGAAATAGCACAAGTAATTGAATTATGAAATCTGCTATGGGTAATTACACATGCATTTGCAAATATATCAGGCACTACGGGGATGTAACAGCAGTGACAAACAGACACAAGTGTGAAAGTGCATAGCCACTACCGCCATCACCAAAGTCGCAGTCACATACTGGTAAGTCAAGTGAACAGTAGAGTATATAGATTGTGTGAACAAATACATCATTGTTTGCCACTCACACACTAGCCCTACATATACAGTTCCAATTCTCAGTGTAGTGTGGATCCTGACCTTGGATCAGGACATGTCTCAGTCTGCCCCTACAAACACATACAGCCAATAGATCAGTGGAAACTGGAGCAGCATGCACAGTCAGATAAAGAAGGAGCCATAACACTTACATCCACCCCCCCTCCATACACAGCCCAAATAACATGTACACATGACATGTATACACAATCATGACAGTCTGTTAACTATGGCCAGACATACATAGGCCTCTCATATGTACAGTTCACATCAGAATGTACAGGCCCAGGACTCATATTTATGGCCTCTTCCCTGACATGTCTGTGGGTCTGCTACATCACTGGGATGGTAGCAGGAATGAAGTAAAAAAATAATGATAATAAATACGTCTGCACCTCATTGACATCTGGACAAAGCCTGACATAATTTGGGGACAGAGGCACAAACACAGGGGTAGATTGGACATATTGCTGTCATACAATGAGACAGCTTCAGATGTTACTGGGTTTGTTGTGACATCCTTTATGAGGAATATAAAGTCGGTAATACCAATAGATGTGAATATTTACTGACTGCATTCCCTGGAGTCCACGAATGATTTATCAAGGACACCAACTGTCTGGGGAATAGACAAAACATAAAAGGCAGACATGTGGCCAGTCTGTGGACAGCATGCCAGCCAGTGGAGAGACATGTCAGAGACATATCACTGTCAGTCGTGAAGCCACTCACTAAATGCATGTCCACACAAACCCTGTCAATCTAAAAATCCACCATGTTTATAACAGCACTGATGACATAGAATCTGTTCACAAATCTGGGGATATGTCCCCATGTTGTTTGGATGTCTCCACATGTCCTATCCTGTAACATATTGCCACGTACTGTATGTGAATCTGTAGCCCACCACCTCTGTAATGTCCCTCACACAGGCAAGGAAAAGGGGCAAGACCCACATTAAGGAATGTCCCATATGTCAGAACTAGCAGCAGTGTCCAGGCCCACAGCACAATACTATGTGGGCACCTACATAGTGGTATGGCCTTAACAATACTTGACATCTGCACATCTGTACAGAGGACAGACAGAAAGTAGATAACCAACAGGTTATGCATTAGGATGAATTTTTTGAAAGATAGAAGTCTGAAACTGAAAGGTATGCCATTACTACATGACAGTAGTCCTTAATGACATGTCCAAAAACATAGTAGTCTACATTTACTATCAACATATTAGATCAATATCCAATAGGAGATACATAAAAATATACATCTCAAACACCAAGAACAAGATAGTTAGTACTCAGAGTCCCAGCTTTACATGCAGGGGTGTAGTATGGTTCTAGTACTACAATCTGCAATCTACTTTTACTTAGAAAAGCACTGCTAAAAGTACTAACATAATGATAGAATATGTGTTAAACTATTTTTGTCAACCAGTGCACTATAGCTGGTGTAACATGCAAGTGTGACTGCATATAACCTGGGATACTACCCATGTATAAAACAAATACAAAGAAAAAAGATTGTGGTACTACCCATGTATACCCAGGTGTCCCATACAGTATAGTCACATCCCTTCCCACTGTAATGACAACACATAGAAGCATGTTATATACAGGAAGTTAAATACACTTATTAAAAATGTCATTATTCTGCTATTTTATCAGACTGGAATGTGACAAATGGTTACCAGGGCTGAGCTATGCTTAGCAGGTTTAAGCATTGCTTAAATGTAAATGCTAATCAGATTTGTGCACTGGAAAGCAAAGCCTACCCGATGTAAGTACCTATTCATTTAACCATACATTAGCACCGTTTACATTCACGCAAACCCACACAAATATGCTTAAAGCTGCTCAAAACTGCCTTAATCACTTTTTATCCAGCAGTCCTTGTTCTGCCTAGCAACAAAATAAACAGCACTTACAGGTCTTGAACCCAGGACCCTGCACACCATAGTGGTTAAAGCAATATACCAGTAAGCCACCTCAGCAGTATGGTTTTAGGATGTTTTCTCAAAAAGTCACATAGCTCACAACACCAGTATGCCACCCAATAGCAGCCCCTAAGACAAGACAGCGTACCCAATACTTTAGTCATAGGTGACTCTATAGACAGGCACACTGATGTCCCACTCACCAGGCTGAAGAAATAGAAAATTACAGTTAGTTGACTGTTGGGTGCCAGGCTCCGCCACATAACGCATGCACTCAAGTCACTCCACAACAAGTACAAATATGACTCTGTCATTGTCCATGTTGGAGTGAATGAGCTGAGATGTACCTCCCTGGACTACATGAAAAGAGACATGGAAGAGCTCTCGGATCATGTAGCCCAGGCAGGTATGACCCTAGCCCTGAGTAGCATCCTACCGTCAACCAGAATGATACCACAGTATAAGGACAAAATGACTGATTTCAATAATTGGCTAAGCTTCTGGTGTCATTCAAAGGGGATCCAGTATCTGCCTGGGATGACATGATTGACAAACCATGATGCTTTGCCAGAGATGGTTTGCACCTGTCACCCCTGGGATTCAGGTTACTGGCTAAGGCTCTTGCCATCCCTATAGTGTCTTTTTAGGCAAGGTTCAAAGGACAAAACTACCACTGTAATGGGTACAAGCAAGCAAAATCTGAAGTTAATGCTACTCAGTGCTAGAAGTCTAAACCTCAAGATGCACTCTCTTGAGGCTCTCTTAAAAATGGAGAACATCAATATCTATGCAGTAACTGAAACCTGGTTCAAAGCTCCAGAGAGCACCCCTGCAATACCAGGCTACAACTCATACCACACTTTTCGGCCACCAAACCAGGACAGAAACACTAAAGGTGGAGGAGTGTCCATATTCACCAAGGATATTCACACCTCCAGGCTGGTTGCCCAGCACAATGCATCTGAAATTCTTCAGATGCAACTAACACTAGGTAAGACTACAATAAAAATGTAGCTTCCTACAGATACCCCACCATGTCCCAAGATTATCACTACACCTTTCTAAACATACTGGAGAATATTAAGATACAACCAAACACCCTTATACTGACTGATTTTGACTACCCTGACATTAATTGGAAAAACTACTCCTGTACCAACAACTTTACTCCAAAAAACTGCCTCATCATTCATAAATTCCAAGACCCTAGAGCAACTAATTCATAGTCTCACCAGGGGCAGTAATATTCTAGACCTGGGCATTAACAACATGGGAGATCGATACTCCACACCAGTGATCACCCTTTCGTTGGTCAGATCAGACCATAAGCTATACACCCTTGACATCCACATCCCACCCCACCTCCCTTTAAGGACACCTCCGTAAAATACTTCTCCAAAGCCAACTTCATGCTTCTCAAGTCAGAAGTAACAAACTTCATGACACCCATGCAGATGGGAACTGGAAGGTCAACTACTGACTCCTACACTAAGATGCTGTATGAGTACATTCACTCGTGCATGGACCGAGCCATCCCAAATAGAATCAAGATGCTGTCCTCTGAAAAAAAGGAAGCCAATCTGGTGGCCCCCTGCCATATACAAGCTGTACAACAGAAGGAAGAAACTGTTGCAGAAAAAAAGGAAGAACCCAGGATTTAAAAAAAAAAACTGCCTCATCAGCCTCAGTAGAAAGCTGAGATCCCTCATAAAATTTTCCAAAGATAGATATGAAAACAAAATTTCCAAAGATTCCAAAGACAACCACAAGTCATTCTATAGCTATGGCAAGAAGCTAAATGGCAATACTCAGACCTGCTCTAAGCTAAAGAAGAATGGCACTAAATATACTGATCACAAGGATATTGCCAATATCCTGGCAGATAGATTCAATGCCAACTTTATCCCCCTCTTGCCCCCTAAAGGGCCCATCTCAATACCAAAAGAATGGCAGATTTTGGTAATCATGGCCACTCAGTTAAAAATGCACTCTTCAAAGCCAAGAATACAGCCAAGAATACAGCATCATTGGGACCAGACAACATCACAGGCCGTGTACTGCATGAACTACAAAACGGACTGGCACCTCATCTATGTGTCATGTTTAATCATAGCCTCACCTTAGGCTTTGTGTCCACAGAGTGGTGCACAGCTACAGTCATCCTACTCCACAAGAGGGGATCCACTTTGGATCCCGGGAACTACTGTCCCATCAGTCTGATTAGCCTCATCTGCAAGGCCATGGAATGTATTATAATGGAACTTATAAACAAAGACATTGGCAACCTTCAAACACTGGACCCCACACAGTTTAGGTTCATGAAGGGCCAATATTGCCTCATGAATCAGACTGACTTCTTTGAATCAGTCTCCAGAGCCATGGATGAGGGTACGGTGGTTCATATAGCCTACTTGGATCTTGCCAAGGCTTTCAACACTATACCCCACTCTGGAATCATAGAAAAACTTACTAAACTGGGCATTAATCCCTATGTCACTCAATGGGTTGCAAACTGGCTTACTGACAGAACACACAGTGTAAATGTAGCCGACCCCAAATCCAGCTCCAGACAAATGACAAGTGGTGTACTGCAGGGTTCTGTCCTGGGACCATTCTTGTTTG
>NC_056726.1:36801763-36826763 GCF_019279795.1 Protopterus annectens | reverse complement strand
GGGAATGTGTTTGTGTGGCCAAGGACAGCGAGCAATAATCATTGGAGAGATGGAACAACTGTATTGCATACATTAAATGAGATAAGCACTGACACACCCCCTAGTACCTCAGTGAGTGCTGTCTCTAAATCTCAAACTTTAAGTGGTGAGCCACAGTCTGAAACATTCCCAGGGATGGATGATTCATTATAGTCCCCAAATCATCAGGCCAAATGTACACCTCCTTCTAATCAACATGCTTTGAATCAAAAAGCTCCAAATTATGCTACTGCAGGAGCGCGACCGAAGCAAACAGCATTTGCTAGTATGGAAAGATTTTACCCCTTCCAGTACAACAGAGAAGACTGCAATATGCATGTTTGACCAGCAGGGGGAGACAAAAAAGGAAAATGTCTGTGGAGAGAGTTCCAGTAAACCGAAAGCTGCAACGGTAGAAGGGCTTGTGGTGAATTTATCTGACTACACTCTTAAACAGTATGAATGGTCCATTCTGGATAGAGGATTAACATTTGTTCCTGCGACATCAGCCAGAGTAAGTGATGTTTTAACTGACTTAAGGTTATTTGCACATAACTTCTGAAACTGTTTGGTAACTCAGAAGAGTCCAGTGCTGACTCTTATGGGAAACCAAGTGCCTTTTCTCCAGTTATACTGGCTCATGTTGAGTCTTTTATATGTGCATGTGAACAAGAACTGTATGTGGTTTTGAATAACTCTAGTCATAATGTTTTTTACAATGTGGACTATAATGAATGAAGAGCTTTAAATGACTTGCAAAATAACTCTAATTTTGTTATTCAACCATCTGATAAGGGCAGTGCAATAGTACTGATGAACAATGTTGACTATGTGAGGACAATATGTGAAATATTGAGTGACTGTGATATGGATAGTCCGATAGATTGGACTCAGTTAAGAAATATCATTAGAACCATAAGTGATTGTCTCTATGATTTGCTTATGGGGAGACATTTGGACGAACAGTTGTACCAGTTTCTGAGTGTATCTCATCCCACTGTTCCCATTATTGAAGGACTGACCAAAATACTTAAATCCCTCCAGCACCGCCAATGAGACTAATAGTTGCTGGAGGGGGTTGGTCGACCGAGCCTCTTTCTATATATGTGGAGGGGAAATTGAATCCAGTGGTTTTGTCCATCAACACAATATTAAAGGACACCAATAATTTTCTGAGGGATGTATATGAATTTACCAATATTAATGATGTTTCAAGTTTGCTGCTGGTTACCATGGATTTAAAAAATGTATTCACCTCTATACCCAATGAATATGGTATTGAGGCTATTAGACATATTTTGTATCCTCAAAGAGATTCTTTCCAATGTGATGTCAGTTTAGTTTGTACACTCTTGGAACTGATTTTATGTAATTATGTTTTTATTTTTGAAAAACAGTTATTTTTGCAAAAATGGGGTGTCATCATGGGCACCTCATGAGCAAATTCTTATGCGAATTTAGTAATGTATTTTTGGGAGTGCAATCATTTACATGAAAGTCCAGTAAGTAGGAACATCAAATTATACAGGTGATTTGTGAATGATGTTTTTATTTTCTGGGACGGGGATGTAGCCTCCCTTCTTCAGTTTATTGCACATTTAGAATCCACCACAGATTTTTTTTTGGTTTACAGCCACATATTCTTTTTCTCAGGTTGACTTTTTGGACATTTCCATCTATAAAGATGCTCGTGGTGAATTTTCCATGACACTATACAGGAAACCATGGTGGCACAATGGACTTTTAAGTAATGACAGCATGCAGCTGAGACATTTTTTCCCAAGTATAGTTAAGAGTCAGTTCTTAAGGGTATCCAGGATTTGTAACAAGGAAGAAAATGTAGTGAAAGAATTTAACACCTTAGGAAAATTGTTTGTGGAGAGGGGCTATAGTAAACAAATGGTGAATAATATACATCAAACAATTGTTGACAATCAAGTGGCAATAAATGTGAATGAACAGATGGATGTGACTAAGAGCAGAATGAACACCAGATACAGTGTAAACAAGAGAGACAGAAGGAAGACAAATAAAATATTTTTTGTTACTAACTTTACCAGTGGCAATAATACCAGTAAGGGGGTTATCCAAAAATATTGGCATTTATTAACCCTAGATAGCCCTACTGCCAGTTTTATTGGGGATGCACCAAGCTTCACATATCGGAGCAGCAATAATATTAAACAGTTGTTATGTAATGAGAGAACAAGGGGGGTACAGGAAGGTAGAAGGCTAGGTACATATCCATGCAGACACTAGAGTGTGTGTAAAGTTATAACCAAAGAACAGGTCTTTCTCCATCCTACTTTAAACTTTGAGTTCAAACCCAGGTTCTGTGCAGATTGTACCACTGCACATCTGATATATTTAGCCACATGTGATTTCTCTTCTTGCTTTCATGCAGGCAAGACTATACAACAGTTAAGGGACAGGGTATATAAGCATATTTTTAATATCAGGAAAAAAGATGCTAAGAATGCATTAGCAAAGGATTTGATAGATTATCCTGGTCACCAGTTTTTATTTAGGGTTTTACAGTGTGTATATAAAATTTGAGGGGTGGTGATCTTAACAGCCACTTGGAACAGGTTAAAATGAGATGGATACTGAGCATGCAAGCTCATAAGCATCCAGGGATAAACAATTCTCAGTATTAAACCCATTTTAAATGGGCGTAAACTTAAGAAATAACTTGATATATGTGATGTCATTTTGGCTCCATTTTAGTGAACCATGATTGGTTGATTTGTATTATAAAATGTGTTGTGTTTTTAGTTGTGTATAGGATCTGAAGAAGCATATTTTATATGCGAAAGTGCTTGTCCTTTTGTATGTTCATTTTATTAAAGTGAAGATTGCTGCCATGGTTGTCCTGATGTTTTTTTCTACGATTAAATTGGAAAAGAGAAAAAAAAAAAAAAAGGTAAGAGGAACATGTAAGCATGTAATTGACTGTAGTACTTGGTCTGTAATAACTGGAAATAGGATTTGGAGGACTATATGTCCCAACAAGACTTGTTGTACTAATGTTCTGCTGAACAGCTGCTATGGCCATAGCATCGGGCCCTCTCTGCAGTGGGATAGATCACAGTCATACCTCTCAATTGTACAGATCTTCACAGAATGTCCAGATTTTCCCATCATAGTTTTTTTGTTTGTTCCTCCTGAAACCTGTACTTTTCTGGCAAATAGCTGAGGACTGAAGTCATCAAATACTTGAGTTTAACACTTCACATCATTAAGAATATTCACGGTAATGCAAAATGTATAATTCTACAAACTTTCTATGTTTGCAACAGGAATATTTAAAGTCTGTCCCTATTTATCCCCCCATCATTTTAGGCTTTGTCCAGATGTGATGCTTTAAGAGGTTGCGAGGTAAGATCACAGCTCAGGAGCCTGACTCACCCTGGGAAAGGACAACTCATATATGACAACTGCTGGGGTGTCTGTCAAACAGTTGTGACTGTGCCACTGCTAGGCTAGTTGATGGTATGTTGTCCATATCCATGTTACCTGTGAATATGAGTATGACACATTTTTCTTGTAAAGCTAAGAGACCTATATAGGGCATGTGCATAGAAAAGTACTGTTGCAGACATGTGTGTTGAACTGCATGTGATATATTGAATTAATAACATTCAACTGTACAGTGTTCTGCTGGACAATAAGCACATTTGTGACTGATATCTGTAGTCACATACACATATACCTGTGTTATGTCAGCCAAACCACTGGCAGATCTGTGAGCAATGACATTGTAACATAATAGCCTACTTATGACTGTTGGACATCTTCCAGGTTATCACAGTGATGTCAAAACCTACTGTGCAATCAACGTACTAATGTATAGTGCAGCTATATTAATACACTGTCAATATTGGTGTCTCTTTTGTCACCCATTTATGTGTGCCATTGTCCAGACGTACTGCTATAACAGTTTGAGAAGTATGACTGAGCAGCAAGACTGTAAATTCAGTGTGCCATACTAACATAGAACAGAAATGTATACCAGGTATCCCCTGAGCACATGTATGTATGCATATGTTCAGCTGGAAGGCACAAAACTAATCACTTGGGTTTTAAGCAGTCAGGTACATAGGTTTGGCATGATGCACATGTGTGTAATATCAGCGTCAGTTCATACAACAGACGTAAATGTATACAGCTACTGGTTGTTGCATTGCCTTGACACTGATATGGGTAATAGAGTAGGCATGATTATCAGGTAATAATTGGAGAAGTGCCCAACAGTGTTATGACCCTCTGTCCATGCCTACCACTACCAGCTATATCAACACCTATATACAGTGGATATCACAAGTGTACACACCCCTGTTGGAATGGGGTCTATATTAGAACATCAAAGTGTCAGAACTTTGAATGTTCTAATATCGAACCCAATTCAGTGAACGCTGACAACAGTGAACATTCAGAACAGCGAATGTTTTCCTAGGGAAAAAATTAGCTGTTCTGAAACCCATACACACAACACAAGCACACCAAACAAACAGCAATCCACACACATACACCCAAAATCTTACATCTCACCCTACACTAAACTGTACATACACCACTAACTATCCACTTACTTTAACCCAAACCCTAACCCTAAGGTTCATCACTATCATGCACTCACCCGCGCCCTAGCCCTAACTCACCTACCCTGCCCTAACCCTCACGTCCACACAATCACACACTAACCTGAACCTGACCTGTAATGTTCCACCACAGCACTGAAAATAGCAAAGTGACAGAAATGGACAACCGAATTCTTTCACTGGGAAAAAATTTGGTTTTCTGCAGCTTTGTTATTTTCAGCATTCGCTGAATAGGGTTCAATATTAGAACATTCGATGTTCTGAAACATCGATGTTCTAAAATAGACCCATTGGAATGACAGGTTTGTGTGCTGTATGACAGACAACAGAACATCATTTCATAATGTTTCTCATCTTGAATGTGACCCCTAACCTGTACAATTCCATTGGAAAACAATCAAAGGTGTTTCTAGGAAGGTGAGCAACTATTGCTAAGTGAAGATGTGTCATTATGTTTGAGTCCAAACCAAGATGAATGAATGCTGTAACCATCTCAAGTGGTGCATACACAACATATCAGTTTAAGGCTATGCACACTCACTCAACTGTCTTATTGTACTGATTATTATTTCCATATGCTTTCACAGACCAGATTGCTATGTTTTCATTTGAATTGTACAGGCTAAAGGTCACATTAAAGGTGGGAATTGTTTTGAAATGAGTTATTGTGGTGTCATGTTTCAGTTGCACAAATACCAAGCATTGTAACAGGGGTGTGTACCCTTTATATCCAATGTAGCTATATGGACTCAGCAGTACCTGACGTGTATGACCAGCCTCGACCAAGGTAGAATAATCCCCTTTGGTCGGCAGCAGCAATACACAAACCACATAATAGGTTGCTATATTGGCTGTACAGGGATACAGGCAACAACTTTGAAGCAAGTCCACCTCTGTCTGAGCAAGGATGTAAGTTCACAGGTGACTTCCTGTAAGGCTGAATATGACTACAAATCAGACATAGCCACACCACCAAGGACAATTGCAACAGTGTCTCCACATATATTGTCAGTCTCAGAGGAAACAACACAATTCACTCTGTACTGGGGGTAAAGAACACCTCATACACACATGCCATAGATATAGACAACCTGCATCAGGCAGGTTAGGTGGGAACATTGCCACCCTGTCCACCCCAGTTGTACAGGGGGATATGCACATCAACCACACTCCTCTCCTCAGCAATGGTGAGCATGTACATATTGCCTACTGATGGCAACAAAAGTATATCTCCATGGGGCATAATAACATCACTGTCTGTTTCCTACATGAACTTAGGTATGTGCTCACAGCTCCATCACACACCACAGTCAAACACAGACCTGCCACCATCCACACACCATCCTCATGGAAGATGGCCACTGTCTCTACACAGAAATGAATAGAGAATAAAGGATTATGCAATCAAGTGTCCAACATTGAGGGAATAAGATAGCTCAGGGCCAGGAGTGTAATTCAAGCTGCTATAGCCATGATAGCTTGGAGGGTTATGGTGTAGTGTGGATTATTTACACGTAATATCCACTGTTGATGTGCAATTTGACAACCATATGAGGTCCTGTGACCTCTTCCAGGTAACATGCAGAGGGCTCGCCTACCAGCATTCTCTGTTGTGGAAACTGACATCATCACCCAATATGTGATCAAACATTATGCCGTGTTATTTGGATGTAGAACAGAAGATGTGTGGGAGAGGACCACCTGTGGAACAATCTGGTCCACAGGGTAAATGATGCCGGCCTGCACAGCAGAACATATGAGCAGGTGCAACATCAGGCCACCGGCCTCATCCGTCATGTCCGTCAATGGGCTGTTGCTGTAGCAAAGGACTGGCTAGCCACAGTTGGGTGCCCAAACATCCAGCCCCCACTGACACCCACCAAGGAGCTCCTCGCCAAACTTGGGGCACCCGCCCAATGCACAAGCTATGAAGCTGAGAAAAGCATTGTAGAGGTGGGTTGCACACACACACTGGCTGAGGAGTGTGCAGGTAAGTGCCCAGTGGGGATTAGTATGCTAATGTACCAGACATACATGTATCTATATTGTATCTACATACATGTGTCAGGTCCGATTGCAGTTGTGGATGGGGTTTTCTAATGCACAGAGGTGCACATCTATGGTGAGGACAGAACATTGTGTATTATTGGGCTTAGTACTGTAAATGTGCAGACATGCTGCATCCATTCTGTACCAAGGCCACATGTGAGCCTGCTGACAATAACTCTCTCTCACATCTACCTAGGACTCTCTGGTCTGCATATGGGACAGCAGCCTGAAGCTGGTGAGTATGACATTGTTCTGTTGTTGACCTGCAATACCTCAGACATGTGAAGGGTATGCAATTTACCATGCACACAACCATCAGTAATAGCTATATTGCTTTATGTAATACCTATATTGCATTTTGTGCATATTCACTTGTGCTGGGGATAACTGGATTGCATCACAGTGGTCACCACTGGGGCCTATCTGACATGAATTCAACGTTCCTTTAGCATACCTCAGAACTTGCTAATGCCAATACATCTGGACAGAGGCTGGACAAATGGCCTATGGTAGGGACATGTGTGACACATTAGTGCTATACAGTGGATATAAATTGTGTACATACCCCTGTTTAGATGCAAGGTGTTCCTGTTACATACTAATTAGGACCACAGTATGTCAGTCCACACCTCTTCCAGCCTTTAATGTGACCAATAACATGAACAGTTCACTTGCAAATCCAAGCATCTGAACTCATGTATTGCACCTACAAAGATGGCCACCTGTGAGGGTGGCAGATGTCGTATCAGCATGATGTTTCAGTCAGGTATGATACCTCATGCTGCCATATGTGTCAGTACACTCACTGTGACCTATCTGGCTACAATATCACATACATGGGCATTGTTAAGGCAGACAGACCACTTCTGAGCATGTATAGGTTGCAAACATATGGATATTCCACACACATCTGTACAAAGGACTGTATAATGGTTTAACCTGCTGCATGTGAGGCAGATGCTGTTACCACACTATGTAAAGTAAAGGCAGTGGGAGGTGGTCACCAGCCACCCAAGATATGATCCTCACACACACACAAACAGTTGCCAGCATTGGGAGTAGAACTCCTGCTTACCTAGGTATTTCTACTATAGTGCTACGCAGTTATCAGATGCACCACAGAGCTTATACATTTCTACCTATTCCAAAGGTGGATAACATCAATAGGACTACTAAATTGGAGTGAGGGGAAGTGTAAAGGGTAGTACACAGGTCAAAAATGGTGTAACTTACACACTACATGATTCTCTCTCTCTCTCACACACACAGACACACACGCACACACACACACACACACACACACACACACACACACACCAACACACACACACGTCGAATAGTTGCCAGTAGGGTGATTAGCACTCCTGCCTATCTAGTTATTGTTAGTATAGTGGTACACAATCAGACGCACCACAAAGCTTATACATTTCCACCTAGTCCAAAGGTACCACACACACACACACACACACACACACACACACACACACACACACACACACACACACACACACACACACACACACACACACACACACACACACACACCTGAGGTAAAGTATTACAGGTGGCAGAAAGTTTACCTTCTGTTCCACAATGTTCTGATGAAGTCTACTTTATGTATGTTTGAAGCTCATATATCACAGAGGAAAGACTGCAACATTTGCTTCGTGTTTTGTGTCATTCTCAGGAATAAAGTACCTCTTGCATCTGTACCTACATCGTGGAATTTTACTGCATGAGTTTTGGTCTTTTTGAAAATACTGGTTTAAGCAATAGTCATGTTCCTTGCTACCCTTGGGACAGTATTAGGCAGTGTGTCTAATTACATGTATGCATTTTGGAGGGTAATGCTCAACAGTAGGCGATCTAACTGTCAGGATGCAGTCACTCATAACAGTCATTGGAGTGGAGGACACAGCACTGTACAAACAGGTACATGAATGTGAATATCAGAAGGAGGAAACTATTGCAGAGAAAGGTGGTGTCCCATGACTGTTGAACTCTAGCCTTTGATAGTTACATCAATAACCTCCGTGCTGTGAGTTACTGCACAATGATAATACCTATCCTGAGACAACAGATATTGGCCACAGTCTTGGCAACACATTTAGTACCAGCTTTACCCCTCTCCCCCCCCCACAAGTGAAGTGCTGAGTGAATGTGTTCTCACATGCTGTATCCTGCTTCTGTTCTATGTGTCTGTGTGTCACCAGGATGTAGCCCTTCAGCAAGACTACAGGGTATGGCAGTGTGATAACACATCCACCATGTCTTAGGCAGGATACAGTTGTATCTGCACAGAAATCCCCAGTCTGTAACACAGTGATTGCATATGCCTCACAGATTGTAGGGATGAGAGTTGTACATAGGTATATGTTGATTTACAACATCTGTTGTAGAGTGGAGAATGGTACGTGTTGTGGTTTGGACACACCTCTGATTGCTAATAACCATAGCTACAGGGGATATTTATTAACTAAACACACTGAGATTACTATACACACACACACACACACACACACACACACACACACACACACACACACACACACACACACACACATTTGCCAGTTCTGAGATCCATAGGTTCATTGCTTTGTAGGTGTGTAGTAGGTGAATAGGCCTGAAGGCTCTACAAGGCTATCCCAAGGGAATAGCAAAAACACTCTCCTTCCTCCTTCCAATATAACACAAACAACTCTGACCCAAAAGAAACCACTGACTGTGGTAAACAAAAAGTTTAACAGCAAAGCAAGATTTCTGCTTTTTATTCTAGTGCTTTGGTGTCTCCACCTTCAAGGAATAACAAACACTCAACAAAATGCACACATTTTTATATACCACATAGTTAATTACATTCAATTAATAATTAAGCAATAAATTACCCCCTTAAAGTAAACACTTCCAATTCAACTCATTATTTAAGCCTTTAGGCACCAATGTTTTATATTTTAAAATATAAATACTTTCCTTATACAATAACTTATGCTTCAAAACATCTTCATCATTATGTAAACATTCATCCATAGGTTCATTGCTTTGTAGGTGTGTAGTAGGTGAATGGGCCGAAAGGATCTATAAGGCTAGCCCAAGGGAATACCTTGGCATCAGGCCACATGACAATAGTCCCCAGTGTGGCTCAGGAGTATAGTCACATGAGTGGTCCCCAGGGGTGTGTATTGTATTCCTCATCCACTCATCCAGATTTCTATTGTGGGTGGCCAGTGATGTGCACTGCTTCACATGTATGTATCTTATATTCCATAGCATGGACAGTGTCTGGGTTGTGCACCTGTCCCACATGCATGTTCTTTGAAGTGTGGAAGTGTGCTTCAGCTTTCTGGGCATGTTGTGTGGACAGATTGGTATCTTCAGAAGTAGCATTCCTGACCTAGTTTGGTGAGACATGGCTGTGTAACTGAGATAGTGATTGCACCTACATAGACAGTATGATACTGGGATTCATTGGAGTTACTGGAGTCTGTCCGTACAGGGCATGTGTATAAGGCATGGCATTCCTTTTGTGGGGTATGTTTGCAGACTCTACAGTTGTTGCAGGTGTCCAGTGAGGAACATGGCAAAAGGACCACTGTACACATTGATTGGGCTAGTAAGGGGATGGAACAGGGTGCCATGCCCTTTTACATGCTGGATAACACACACTCAGCCAGGAGATGTAACACATAAAAGTATTTTCTGATGTCAGTGGCATTGTTGTGTTCAACAGGCAGCTGGCTGTCAACCTGTGTTCCCTATTCTGTTATAATAACATCACTGTTCAGTGGACTACCACCAATGTATTACTTCATGTGAGCCATGACATTCCCAAGTGTAATGGCAGTACATCTCTTGGTATTGAGGTAATGTCCAGGGTTTTGACAACAGTCATAGGTGTCAAGTGGCCTTTGGGTGTGATGTCATCACATGGATTAGGAATACTTCCACCCACCTTACTGTTGTATGCAAACATTATCAGCCAGGGTGCCTTTGTGTTCTCCTGCACCTCAGAAGGGTAGATTCCAAACATGAGAAGACATGGGTCCATACCCTGTGTGATACCAGTCATGTCTGGTCATCAGTTTGACATGGAGTCCACTGCAATCACACCATGGGTACTATCTTTGAGGCAACTTGCAGGAGAACTACTGATATAGTGGTTGCTGCCTAGCCAAGTGTGTTTGTGTATGATTCCTGGATGGAGAGTGGTCTCTGAGTATTAGAAGGGTTGCCTATATTATTAACTAATACATACTGTCATATAGTCATTGAACATGGCACTACACATTTAGGGCTGTGGATTGTCTATACCAACCTCTATGGTATTTGACAACTGTTGGCCTTCTAATGTTGACATTGAGACAAATACTAGATCCTCAATATAATAATTTAGCAAAACCCACCACCCACTGTATCCTGTTATTACACAATCACATGAATACCCACACCGACACAGGATATTGATGACAGACAGAGACACACACACACCTCTGTAATGAGTTTCGAACCCCTACATATCTATGCATTGCTATTACAATGATGCGCATTTATCACATGTGCCATGGAGCTTATAGAGTGGATGATGTCCCAAGGTACTTCTAAGGTAAGGAACATTACCAGCCCTTGTAAACACTGGCATTGGGTGATGTAATGGATGAAAGATTTCATATAATATTTTACCCCACACACACACATTGACATTTGCCAGGAGGGAGGTTCAAACCTCTATCTAACTATGTTTTTAGACCTGTATGCTATGCATTTACCACACACATCACTGATCTTACTTGGTTTAAGGTTGCCAACAGATACTTCTAAGGTGAATGATATCTGCAGGACTGCTGAAGTCAGGCACTGAGAAGTGTACTTTGTGTAAATGGGGCCAAAGTCTTCAAGGTATGGGCACATATATATATATATATATATATATATATATATATATATATATATATATATATATATACCCACACACAAACACTTGCCAGGAATGCAATTCAAACCCCTGCCCATATAGTTAATGCTACTACATTGTTACGTATTTATCACATGTGCCACAGAGCTTATAGGTAGAGCAGTATCCAAACATGGCTCTAAGGTGAGTGACATCAGTGGCAGTGCTAAAGGAGGGGTAAGGGAAGTGTAGTGAGTGTGAATGTCTTCAAAATCAGGTCTCTACAAAGATGCACACACACACACACACACACACACACACACACACACACACACACACACACACACACACACACACACACACACTCTCACACAAACACACAAATCTACACAGTTTCTAGGAGCAGGATTAGAACTCCTATCTAACTAGTTTGCTGCACTATAGTATCATACATGTATTACAAGCACTACAGAGCTTATATGTTGTAGAGCTGTCCAAAGGTATCTTTGAAGGTAAGTGACATCAGCAGCAGTGCTAAAGGAGGGGTAAGGGAAGTGTAGTGAGTGTGAATGGCCACATAATCAGGACTCTACAAAGATACACACACTCGCTCATACAAACATTTTCACAACTACCAGAACCAGGATTAGAACTCTTATCTAACTAGCTTGCTACTCTATAAGTATGACAAAGTTATCGCAAACACCATGGAGCTTATATATTGGAAAGTAGTCCAAAGGTATCTGTGAAGGTGAATGACATCAGCAGCAGTGCTAAAGGAGGGGTAAGGGAAATGTAGTGAGTGTGAATGACCTCAAAACATACCTCTGCAAAGACACCCACTCTCTCTTACACAAACACACACATTTTCACAGTTACAAGGACAAGGATTAGAGCTCCTACCTAACTAGTTTACTACACTATGGTATTACTCAGTTATCCCAAGTGCCATGACGCTTATAAGGCTGAAAGCTGTCCAAATGATTATTTCAGGGTGACTGACATCAGCAGGAGAGCTAAGGTATGGCAATGGGAAGTATAATGACAGTGAATGGTTTCAAACACATTCATCTAGAAACACACACACACTCACACACAACTTTACATTTGACAGGACTGAGATTACAACTGCCTCATGGATAATTATTTGGACTATAGTGTTACACAGTTATCACAAGCACCACTGAGACTATAGGGCTGAGGGCTAACCAAAGGAATTTCTACAGTGAATGGCATCAGCACATCATGTGATAGAGGCCAATGGGATGTGTACTGGGTGAGAAAGGCCTCATAATGGGATTCTCTCTGTCTCTGTCTGTCTCTCTTTCCCACATCTCTGTGTGTGTATGTTTGACATATTATGTTGGCCTTAGTATGTGTGAGTATTCCTATCCAATGTGTGTGTGTGTGTGTGTGTGTGTGTGTGTGTGTGTGTGTGTGTGTGTGTGTGTGTGTGTGTGTGTGTGTGTGTGAAGTATCGATGGTGTACAATTTGCTGTGTGTGCACAGACATCTGCGAATAACAAATATCTGTAGTTCACTTTGTTGTTAGACATGGGCTTCATTTACCTATGTGTATGAGCATGCCCAGTATGACCTTCTATATATAGTGCTTGCATCCATTCCAGGGAGAGTTGGACTCCAGTTCAGGGTTTTGTGTGCTACAGCTACACCTAGCAACCTGTTTCTGCAGGATATCTGTAGATAGATTGCCGATATGGAGACACAATGAGCATAACATACGGGGGATACTGTAACTATTACTGTCTGTGTGCTTGTGTAACATGGTTGGTTGTAGCAGAGATTTTCTGACATATGTACTGTTTTACACTGTGATGTATCATGTCATCAACTACTGACAGTTATCATTCTTTGCTCACTGTTGTTTACCAGGGAAATTCAAGATGATTGAAGCTGAGACCAATAATCTGAGGTATATAGACTACACATTCTGGCACACTCCTGCCATTGTGGAGGGGGAGCTACAGACAATAGACTGCTGGTTCTGGGTAAATGGTCCAGCACCTTGTTAGTATGCTGGCTGGGGATCCACTTCTTGTGATTTTCTCAACTTAATGAAATGGCCATATCCTGCTGGGTCATACCTCTCAGCTGTACAGATACAGCCAGGTTATCCAGAGGCAGGAGTCATATATTTGGTCAGTTTACCTTTACATTGTGGTTTACAAGCAGTTTTGTGGCTATTCATTCATGGGTTTGCAGTCAAGGGGTAGTATGGGTGAACATTAGAGTTTCAGACTTCACACACTCCATGACATCTATGCTTCTACACCCCCCATGCTTCTACACCCCACCCCTCTGTTATTCTCTCCTCTTCATAACATTATGAAATCAATATCTCAGAGGTATCTCTATAGTTGGGCCTTTATGCTAGTAGTATTTATGGCCTGGTCTATAGTTCTTGCAGTAGGACATGGGGAGGCATGCTACTGGCATTTGTCAACATGGCCTTGCATTTGTTTTCTGTTTACTGTGTTAGGTTGTTGGTTAGGAACCCCTGATATTCCATACATTGGCACTATGAGTGAGGCATGGGCCTTTGCCAGAGGACTATAGGCCATTTGAGAGTGCTGCAGGCCATCTGTAGTAGGCCAGTGCATTCTGTCACTCATACATTCCCAGGCTGCAAGCCAGTGGATTACCCTGGAATGACAGTGGTAAGTGGTTGAGGTGTTCCTGTTAATCCTTCCTGCTCATACTGATCCATGAGTCTGGATGTGGTCAGGCTGCTGCTTACAGCTTGGAACACACCTGCATGGGACACCTATTCAGCATGCAGCATCATGTATGCATTCCCATACAGAGATGGGTTCATGCTATACTCATTCCCTACAGCAAGGATATGACCTGTGATAAACCTATGACTGATGGTGGGGTGAGATGGGTGCATATGTGATATGGAAGCTACTGGCACCTGACGCACAGATATACCTGGGATAATCCCCTTATGCTGGCTTGTGTGTGGACATGAGCACCCTGTCATTACTTTATAACTGGCTTTTGTGGTCTGCCAGTGATTGGCCAGACTACCAGTATTCCATACTAGAGGGACAACTAATATGATGCTAACCTCTATGTATAATTCCAAAGCTATGTGCAGTTGACAGTTATTTTATATGCACTCTGTGTAGGTTATTTTCTCCTGTGTACTGTTTCTATGTATGGGCTACCGTTCATGGCATGTCCAGCTTTCCAACGGTGACAGATATTGACATCTGGACAGTGAGTATGCACAACTGCTGACATGGGTGTAGCTGAGAAGCAGTGTGGTTGCCACTGCAGTTGTTGGAACATGGCCCTGTCGACCATTGTACTGTACCTAGGCCACTGAGACACAATCATCCAGGCCCACATTCTGACCACTTCCAGGCAATATTAAACACACAACAAACTTACCACACTGATGCCTGCATATTGTATGCATTCAACAATGTAGATTGAGCAGCTCTGACAATCGGTGCTCCAGTGATATTACTCCTCAAACTTACATGTTACTGCATTTCTACATCAGATTGTGGGGGAGGGGGTGCACTCCTGAAGACTTTAAACATTTGCAATGACTGTACTGGTATTCCAGTTACTCTGTTGGATTCCATTTCATATTGTATTGGACCTATCATGCAGAAAGGAGGCATATCAGTAGAGTACACATTACATTTTAATGGCATTCATTTCAGTTTCAGACTTCTTACCCTTTGGAACTAACATGCAACTGCCAGACCTGTTGTGGTATGTCTGTGTAGGTCTGGAGGCGGGCTGTTCACCATTGTCATCATTTGGGGGTCTTAGTCCGGCCTTTCTTTATAGTCATCTACACCTGTCCTGCTGGGTGAGGCTAATGGTGGGTATGTGACCCTCATTGACATCCGTGTGTGTGACCTATTGACAAGCACAGCTGTTTGGGCCATCACATGTACGGCGGTGGGGGTTGTCACCTTGTGTAGCACTGCCTAGTATGTTGACACCAGTATTTGTTATGGATTTCCTGCTGACCCATATAACTGTCAGCTGTCTGCTGCTATCCCATTCAGCCACCCAATTCCCTTGTATGCTTGCATCCATACCACACATACAACTATCAGAACATACTACTCCATTCAGTAATTGATAGGAATGGTGACTTACCATGTTGCTGAGCCAGTACTGAGGATGGTGCTGGAGGGCTGACTATGTCAGATGCACATAGTACACTCCCTATACATGGTAAAGCACAGGTAGTGTCATGTTTGGCATCCCTTGTACTGTATGTGTGAGTTGGAGAGATGTATCAGTCTCTGGGTCCCTACAGTATCAGTGTGTGTGCTATGCATTGCCTTTTTGCCAAGGCCTGGGCATACTGGGCACACTTCCTACTGCCTACAGGGGCAGAGTCAGGGAGTCCCTCCTCCAAGTCCCTCTGTGCCTGTGCTGCTGTGGCAATGGTGGGGGGCTGTGTGGCCCTGTCCTGTGCTGTTCCTGCTGCAGCTGTTTCTACAGGATCATATTGTGAAGCATGACTTATACTATGAACATTTAGGTTCATAAGTTAATAGGTAGGTACTAGGCTATCAGCCCTAGGGCCTATACAAGCCTAGCCAACAAGGTACCCTGGCTTTTCCACCCAAGAAAATTATTTTCCTGTGCCCCTGTTGAGTAGAGCCACAGATGTGATCCATGTGGTGAATTTCCTATTTCCCATCCAATCATCAAGATTTTTCTTGAAGAGTGCTAATGAGAAGCTTTGTTTGATATATATAGGTAGTTTTTTCCAGAGTATGGGAAGTCTCTGGAACAGGAATCTATCCCTCCAGCATGTTCTGTTTATTGTGATGACAACGTTTAGGTCCCTAGAGCGTGTAGTTCGGAGGGAGTGGAGCATGTCCAACAGCTCTGGGTTTGACATAGCTTTGTATGTTAGGCAGAGATCACCTCTGAGTAGGCTGGAGTTTTTTGAGACGGTCTGTGTAGGGCATCTGTTTGAGGCCAGTAATCCTCTTTGTGAAGTATTTCTGTGGCCTTTCCAGTTGTTGCAGATGTCTTGTGAGGTACATACCAAAAGGGGCATTGTACTCTAAAATGGTCTAATGAGTGACGACTAGAGGGGAACAATGACCACTTTTTTCCTGGATGAGAAACCTTTTGTAATGAGGTGTGCCACATAGAAGGATTTCCTGACTACTGTGGCAATGTGATTATCAAAGGAGAGACTACTGTCCACCTGTGTCCCAAGGTCCCTTATCACTCTTTCAGTGTTAAGTAGACTACCACCTATGTGGTAGCTCATGGGTACAGAGTTTTTACTAAAGGGTATGACAATGCACTTTTTGGCATTGAGCTTGAGGCCATGGCTTTGACACCAGGCATCTGTCTCAGTGAGGAATTTTGTAGGATGTCCACATCATTAGGAGTTTCGGTTATGGCTTCTAGTTTGCAGTCATCTGTGCACGTCATTAGCCAAAGACCTTCTGTGTTAGCCTGTACTTCAGAAAAGTAGATATCAAACAGGAGAGGACTCAGGACTGAACCTTGTGGTACTCCATTTGTCACTGGTTTGAAGTCGGATTTGTTGTCTGCTATTTTCACAGTGTGGATTCTGTCAGTGAGTCAGTTGGCAACCCATCTTGTGACACAGGGATTTATACCTAGTTTAGTGAGTTTATTTATAATTCCAGAGTGGGGGATGGTGTTAAAAACCTTGGTGAGATCTAGTTAGGCTGTGTGATCCACCTTACCCTCATCTACAGCTTTGTTGACTGCTTTAAAGAAGTCAGTCAGGTTTAGGAGACATGATCTGCCTTTTACAAATCCAAACTGGGTGGGGTCCAGTGTTTGGAGATTACCAATGAATTTGTTTATAAGTTCGATGATGATACATTCCATGGCCTTGCAGTCCAGGCTCGTTAAGCTAATAGGGAGGTAGTTTCTTGGGTCCTTGGTGGCTCCCCCTTTGTGGAGTGGGATAACCATCACTGTGCACCATTCAGTGGGCACAAAGCCTGAGGTGAGGCTATGATTGAACATGGTGCTTAGGTTGGGTGCCAGTTCATTCTGTAGTTCATGTAGAATGCAGCCTGGGATGTTGTCAGGTCCTATGGATGCTGTGTTCTTGGCTTTGGAGAGTTTGATTTTTACCTGTACAGCCATGATTACAGGAACTTTGCATTCTTCTGCTATAGAGATGGGGCCTTTGGGGTAAGGGGGGTAAAGTTAGCATTGAACCTATCTGCCAGGATGTTGGCAGTATCAGATGGTTCTGTATATTTTGTGCCATTGTGCTGCAACTCTGAGCAGATCTGAGTGTTGCCATTGAGATTCTTGACATAGCTATAGAATGCTTTGTGGTTGTCTTTAGAATCAATGGTGATTTTGTTTTCATAACTAGCTTTGGAGGATTTTATGAGGGATCTCAACTTATTACTGAGGGTAACCAGGGAGTTCTTCCAGTCATGAGATTTTACTCTTTTTTGCAACATTGTCTTTCTTCTGTGTAGAGTTTGTTTATAGCAGGGGACCACCAGATTGGCTTCTTTTTTTTTGGAGGATAGCCTCTTGATTCTGTTAGGGATAGCACAATCCATGCACTCATGTAAGTGCTTATAAAGTGCACTTGTGTTGGATTCAGCAGTCGTATCTCTATTGTCCATCTGGATGGGTGTCGTGAAGTTTGCCACTTCTGTCTTAAGTAGCGTGAAGTTGGCTTTGGAGAAATTTTTTATGGTGGTTTCCCTAATGGCAGCTGGGGGTGGGATGTGGATGTCTAGGCTGATTAGCTTGTGGTCGGATCTGTCCAACGAGGAATTGACCTCTGGTGTGGAACACCGGTGGCCCATGTTGGTAATGACCAGATCTAGGATATTGCTGCCCCTGGTGGGGGTGTGGATAAGTTGATCCAAGGCATTGGAATTTATGAATTCCAGAAAATGTTGAGCAAAAGAGTTGGTACATGAGTAGTTTTCCTAGTTAATGGTGGTGTAGTTGAAATTGCCCATTATTAGGGTGTTGGGTTGTATCCTAATATTTTCTAGTGTATCAAGAAATGAGGAGTGGGAATCCTGGTTCATGGTGAGGGATCTGTAGCAAGTTACAATTTTGATTACGGTCTTACCCAGAGTTAGTTGCACTTGGATAATCTCGAATGCATTATGCTGAGCAACTAGCCTGGAGGTGTGGCTATCTTTAATGAATATGGACACACCTCCACCTTTATTGTTTCGGTCCAGGTTAGTTGGCCGAAAGGTGTGGTATGAATTATAGCCTGGTAATGCAGGGGTGCTCTCTAGAGCCTTGAACCAGGTCTCTGTCACTGAACAGATGTTGATGTTCTCCATTTTAAAGAGTGCCTCGAGTGAATGCAAGGGTACATGCATTTGGCACATGTAGTTGGAGAGTCCTGGAAGGCTCCACCGGATATGTCAAGGCAGCGCAACCCTGACTTGAGCATCTCAATCAGATGCTCTACAATGATCCTGGTTTGTGCATGTGCCTCATTATGGTGCTCTTGTTTGTGTGTGTGTGCATTTCTGATGGGTGTCATCAGCCACAGCTCCAGTGCATAGCCAGCATCTCCGACTAGATGGCCATATGGGATGTTCCCCCTGGCAAACCTCTGCTACAGCTCTGAGCGATATCAGATGTGGGAGTCGTGATAGCTTCCAGGGCTGCCAGCACACATGTTCATGATAATGCCTTGGGCATTGCACACAACCTGGTAGTTGATGGAGGGGAAGCATTTCCGGTTTATGTAGACCCTCCCCCACTCACTGGATGGTGCTTTGATGTAGATGTGCGTGCATTCTATAGCACCAACTACCTCAGGGTATTCTGCTATATGATGGAAGAGACGCATACTTCTGATCAATGTCTCATGGGTGTTGGGGAAATATATGTGCTCAGTGGCATGTGGTGTTATGGCATCCAGGAACTGGTGTAATACCCTGGATACTGATGCCTGTGAGTCCCCCATGTTATCCCCAGTTGGTCTTTGGAAGGTACCTGAGACTAGTATTCTTAAGTTTACATATACCTTGGTATCCACTGGGATGGGTTCCCCTCTGTTTGTTCTGTGTGTGAGGCATGGCCAGCACAGCTGGACAATTTGCTGTAGAATTTCCCTGTCCACCCTATAGTGCTCCACTATCTCCAGCTCATGTAGGCCCTGGCAGGTTACCCTGGGTCTGTACACACTTCTCCTTCTCCTCACTGTAGGACAGATGTCAGCATTCTCCTCCTCACCACCCTCAGTCTCTAGCATATATTGATGGAGTAAAGCAGCAGCAGCCTCTAACATTTTTAGTTAGTTTTGCCAGTTAAAAATCCCCCGTCTGTATACACCGGTGGTGTAGAGTTTGTGGGAAAAAACAGTCTGAAAGGTGTTTGCATAGTTTATAGTAGTGTGCTGGGCTGCTGCATGTGTAATTGGTTGATTCTGATACATTCCACCTGCCAGCTATGCTAGTTCTCCTTGATTACCTTCCTACTCCTGTTTATCCTTCCCAGTTCCTCCCTATTTATGCCCCAAGGTGTGCTGCACATACCCAGTGCTGAAATGTAAACAGTGCTGCCATTTCCTCTTTTTCTTCTTTTTTTTTTTCTTTTGGCTGTGCACACCCATTTAGGCTATGTACACAGTGCTATGGCACATCTGACACACCCCCTTCCTTAGCTGTGCTTTGCTAAGGGAAAACACGGGCCACAGAGCTCCAGCGAGTTTACAGCAAGCATGACACACCCCTTTATGAAGTCATTCAGCTCTTAGACTTTCACTGTTGATTTGCTGCACCTACACGGCTTTGCACAAGCTGACACTTTGAAGAAATATGTGATTCTGTATAAGTCCCCTCATTTTCATACCCCAGTGCTCCATGGTATTGTTTACATTCTGCATGCTATTGACTATAATGGCAAAATGCAGATTTAACTTAAAATTCTGTGGGATTCAGCAAACGTCCATGCAAGAATAGTTTATTCTTGCATGGAAGGGACCATTCCTGTGCAGCATGGCAGTGCTCCATGCATATGTATGAAGGTGCACTGCTGTGCTCTTAAACATACATGGTTCTGTGTACAAGCGCAGGGGGTGTGTCTGAGAGCAGTGCTCTCACAATACACACACCCCCTGCACTCCATAATTGCCATACAGCAATGTAATGGTAGTGAGAGTGTCCACAAAATACCTTTTAATCTGTTAGAGTGTAAGAACTCTGGAGAAAGGAAATAAAAGTCTGGCTCCCAGACTTAGGTTTATAGAATAACAGGTTACGGATTAGCATGAATGTGCTGAATTATATGAAGTGTAAAACGCAAATGTCTGTCAGTAATTTCTAACTTCAATCTTTAATGATTTGCCACTAATCCACCCAAAAGCCACAAATCTATGAAAAATGGACCAAAAATATAAGGCAAATATCTGGGCAGTGTGTGACAATCTGTACAGTTGAGAGGTATGGCAGACACTGTGAGCATTCGTGGAGTGTACCTCAAATGCAATTTCTGCCATGTCATTACCATTGTAAAAGCACCCCCTCCCTACCGATAATGTTGCAAAAATCAATGTGCATGCCCCTACAGTGCAAAAATAAAGAGGTTGGCATAATGGTCAAGGTATTTACCTTACAGGTGCAGGGTTTGAGTCTCACAAAAGTAATTGGCTAGGCTTAAAATGACCCACACGGGAAATTAGCCTAGTAACAATCTATGGAACTATGAAGAGTTTAATTATTTTCAGTCCAAAATAAAGTTTAAGCATAGCTGAGTGGGTGTGTGCATTGTACAACTCTGTTTAGCCTAGCTTACACATCACAAGGAGCTAAATAGGTATATACTCCAGAACATAGCAATGTGGAAATAGTGAAGTGGTTAGAGCATTTACCATGCAAGTAGAAGTTCTCAGTTCAATCCCCAAGCAAACCAATTAATACTTTTCACGTGAAAGCAGTACATCATTTATTTTTTTTTAATATTTAGGTAGTAAAGAACACATATTTGTTAACAAGAGTAGTGTAGTACATCCAGATGTGAGGTGTGAGTGTAATAAAGTTGTGAAACCCCCATATAAACACAAGTGCCCCATACAGTATAGTCACACAAGAATAAATGTAATGAAAGCACATCGGGGGAATGTCAGGGAAGGTAAACCAATTTATAATATATCAGGAATGATGAATTAATCCCATACAGGTGGTAGTCCATAAAATAAAACATAAACAATGCTTAGCATTGCACAGATATGCTGACTGGGTGTAAGCACTGTGTAAATATGAATGCTAAACAATGCGTAGCCCAGCTAAGTGGATTTTCCCATTAGAAAGCAGTGCTGAACCTGCCTCTTTAAACACTGCCAACCTTAGCTAAGCAGGTTTGCCCATAGCTTAGCTTAGCTCAGCATATTCAAAACCATCCAATCACGGCAAAGGGAGGGAAATCAGCCATATTTAAACCTTGCAGGTGGGAATACAGCTCATAACTGGTTGCTGCTCCCCACTGTAGGCAGTATGGCAGGTGTTGGAAGGGCATGCATTTTCAGCCGCAGCTCTGAGGCATACAGGAGTCCAAGGTCATGGTAGGACTCCTTGTAAAAAACATGATGTGAGGCTGCTGCAGGACCAGTACCAGGGCTCCCGATGCAAAGCAGTGGCCTGGGAAAGTCTCGCCCACAATTTCACCAGTGCCTCTGGTATCCCTTGGACTGATGAGCGTGTCAGGCATCATATGCTGACTTGAAGTGGAGGAAGAGGGAGCTCTTGGACCAGTGGGTCCAAGAAGCACGACAGATGTCCCAGCAATGTGTAAGTATTCATAGCAATAACTGTTTACCAAAGCCCAGCCTGTGCATGTGATGGATAGGTATGCATAAATGTTTCGCTATCTTCATTACAGCTCCAGCTGAGTGAGCTGTGAACCAGGAAGCCCATGCCAGCAGGTTGCAAAGACTGCGTCGTGAGGGTGGTGAGTAACAATCTAGCTTGTAGTATTCATACCAAATAAATATAAAGGAGTAGAATGCCACCTGGCCATATTAAAAATGGGTATGGTTTGTACTGAATAAAGCAGACAATATTACAGTAATAGTCTCATATAGGTTATAAATAAATAAAACTGCAACTGCCTGTCAATAAAATTCAAAACCCTGGACTGGTTGTGTTTACTCTGGTATGGTATGATTTGAAATGCTTTGGAAGCATTAAAAAATCAAGTCTCATCTGACAAAGTTAGTGCCTCTATAAGACATGAGATTAACTGATATTAAAAATGTCACACACCAGGATCTGATATCTGAATAGTAATTTTGTGTTAACCATTGTTTTCCACACTGTGCTATGTCAAAACATATGTATAGGAATGTATGCATAAGAATGTAATTACAAGGTCAGACAGTACAACAAAGAAAGAATGACAAAGAAATCATTCAAAGAAGAGAAAGCAGGCTCTCAATTGCTACTTCTGATGAAACACACACGGGTAATATTTTTAGCAGAAACAGCCATGGTTTGAATCCCAGGAGTGGTAGTAAGCTGTATGCATAATTTCAACTAGGATTTTGTGAAAATGTGTAGAAACAGTCAGGTAGTGTTAACAAACATTCCATCCACAGGAATTCCAGGTAAGAGAAGGTATAAAGCACCTACCTGTAATTATACTGTGTCCAACACCCATGGTCCAACCTGAAGGCTGCAAATGACAGCAAGATAAGTACATACACCAAGTGGTCTCCCACAAGAAATATTCAAAAGTGTCATGCTGTCACAGCTATTGATCCCTGCTAACAACAACCAGGGTTACCAATAGAAATCAAGGCAGAGTGTGTCAGTAGCACACACACACACACACACACACACACACACACACACACACACACACACACACACACACACACACACACACACACACACACACACACACACACACACACACACACACACACACACACACACACACACACACACACACACACACACAGTATAAGTGCACATATGTAACCCTGACTATGAGAATATGGGTAGAAACAGCCATGTAGTATTAACAAACATTCCCTCCACAGGTCTTCCAGGTAAGAGAAAGTATAAAGTAGCTATAAGAAGGCTGTAATTGTACTGTGTACAAACATACCACTGCCCAACCCAGTGCAATAGATGTTGTAATAATACACATAGAGTAAAGAGTAGAGCAATGATCATTAAAGCTGTGACCACTGCAAGAATCTGCATTTGTTAACTGACATCTCTCTCTCTCTCTCTCTCTCTCTCTCTCTCTCTCACCTTATCTTCACCAATAATTTACACACTTAAATGAATGTGTATGTTTTCCACCAAACCTACTGCTGGGACATGTCTCCTGTTGTTCTACAAATGTTGAAATTTATTCCAATTAATGTTCCCTGTTCATATACCATCATTGGTGGCCTGTTGCTATCAATGTAACTTGAATGCCGATGTAATGGCCACTTTGGTTTCATATATGCATGTGTTCTGTTTGCTATGCAAATGTTCCAAATCTGTTGTTTTGGGTTAATCAGAATACTCATGCATGCTGTTATAACTAATCCTGGAATGTGTTTACTATTACTAACCAACATATATTCTAAAACTGCAAAACCATAGCACATCAGGGAAGGCCAATCCCAGCAGATCTGACTCTCCTGCCTCATCTGGCCATGGCACCGGGCCCCAGCACATCTGGATCCCACCCAGGGACCTCCTCGTCTGCTGGTCCTGCACCACCTTCAGGTGGAACCGCCTCAGGGGATGGGGCTCATCCCACCTGGGAGCAGGCATGGGCAGGATCCTGCCACCAGAAACCGGGTCCAGGGTCTGGTGCGTAATGAGCTCTACAAGGAATTTGGAGATCTGCTATGCCAGCTTGAGGGCCACATGGTGCAATTAGAGGGTCAGCCTGCCTCTCCTGCTCATCCCCTTTGGGGCCGTGAAGGTGCAGTGGTGACTGCCCATAGGTGGGGACCTCAGTTGCCCTGTATCCATTTGGGGGCTTGTGGGCTTCCGATTACCAAACCCCACTCCCCGTCCAAGGTGTTTACCCCCCACATGTGTCATATACCACCCCTGTATCCTGTCTTGTCTGCTTGTCTGTCTTCCTACCCAACCTACCTCCCCAAATATACCTACTATCCTTCCTCAGCATCCCACTCTCACCTTAGAAAAAAAAAAGGCAATCTGTTCCCAAAAAAAAATGTCACCCCATTTATAGCTGTCCATTTGACACACGTGTCCACTGGACACATGTAATCTTGTCTAAGTGGCTTCACAACACATTATTATTGTCCTCACCCCTCTCTCCAGGGTTTGAGAGTCCAAATGTACATCCAAATTCAGTATATATGCACAGCTGTTGCTGTAGAAGAAATGGACAGGTATGGACCTTTCCTACATCCATCCTGCACATCCCTACCTATCTTTCATATTGTTATACCCTCTTTGTGTCCCCTTTTTTA